>NC_091118.1:194679836-194899836 GCF_040183065.1 Periplaneta americana | reverse complement strand
AAGTCCTCTTGCTTCAAGATTTACTAAAAAGAATTTACAGGTCAGATTCTCTGGTGTGTAATTTTCTGAGTACAGCTGTCTGTGTATTGCATATTAAAAACTACAAAACTTAAGAATGTTTACTGACATTATTACCGTTAAGAATGAAATATTATTATAGTGAATGTCATGATGTGAGTCTTTGTCTCTTATTATACGAGATTAATGCTTTATTGATGATATGAAAGTCAAACCTTTTGGGGTTATATAAGTAGGCGTTTAGAATGTCCGAAGTTAAATCTTCATTTCTTTAATATTTACTGAGTGACGGCTATATAGTAGTCTATACGTAATATAACAATATTGTTATTAAAAATGAAATATTTTATAGTTATTAATCAAGTGGTATGGGTCTTTTCCATATATTTAATGGCGGTGTGGTGTAGATATTTAAAGCTGAAAGTTAGAATTTATAAAACAGTTATGCTACCGGTTGTTCTTTATGGTTGTGAAACTTGGACTCTCACTTTGGGAGAGGAGCAGAGATTAAGCAGAATAAAATTATTCTACCCTCTACACTTCAAAGTAGTTCAGGAAACATGCATCAGCTATACAAGATGCTATGTCTATTGTTGGAAAGCATGGCAAACCTGGTATTTTCTTAACTCTCACCTACAATCCGCAATGACCTGAAATAGCTACTACTTCACTCCCACATGAAAAATCGACTGATCGTCCTGACATTGTTACTTGCGTTTTCGCATTGAAACTCAAGAACTGAAGATGGATAGGTTCAATAAAAAGTATTTAGCATAAAGAAAACCATTCAGAGGGATATGTTTCATTATTATGGAAGCAAATAACTTCCAAAATGTCTGGTATTCTTCATTGGAAATAAATTTGAACTAGTAATGATCTTAGTTTGCAGCATTTGCTGCACAAGCCACTAGTACAGGGACATCATTTTGTTTGTACTACCATTTTTAATATTATCCTGGTTATACCTTTGGATCAACGCCGTTTGCTACCCCTTCCACGACTGGAGTTCGATGATACTGGCGTAATGTACAAACAAATCACTTTACTAGGTATAGGAGGCAAGAAAAGTAGTTCATCCATTTACGTAAACTAGGAAATATCGCGATTTTGAGTTTGATCATTTTCATTATTTCTTTTGTCTAATCAAAATACAGTACAGTATTAACAATGAGTGTTTTTACTCACGAACTGAGATGTCCATGTGGACGTATTCATTATGCAGTGTATATTATACTGTCCACAGCACATCAGCGTACAATATAGAGAATGGAGTTAAATTGAAAAATAATCATAATATGGATATTTAAACACATTTTTGAAAATGGTGGCCGTTCATTTCGATATAGGCTTCAGTTCTAATGTGTATATTATCGCAATATAGACTATTGTACCTAATCCCAATTACCAGTTTCGTCCAAGTAACTCATGTTGAAGTAATTCTTTACCTACTCTATAAAAGAGTACCTTACATACTGTAAATTCTATCTTCACTTCTGCCCGATCCGAAAAGATAAAATTACTCAGACATACTATCTACTGTCCGTCCAAGTGGTTATGTCGTAGGGTCGTAGAAAGGGAGGAAATCATGTGACAATTACTTGACGAGGCCCTTCTATTTAAGTTATTTTAAATAGTAGTATAATATTACGTAGACGTCCAATTAACTCCTAACAGAAATTAATGTTTTCAGAAAAGAGCTGAGACAGCCCAGCCACTAGCTGGCGATTAAAAGCTAGTGGAGGAAACCAGGATACGACGTAGGCAAATGGACGACAGTGCCTGTGCGAAAATGATTCAATATTGAAAGCTCTTTCGTCACTGAAAAACGCAAACATATTATGGAACGTACTGTTCACTATGGCCGTAAGGCTACTATGACTGTATATGCAGTCTTGGATCTGTGTGGAGGACGGTTGAACTTCATTAGTAGAAGGGGTGGGAGTGAAGTACATTCAAAAACTCAGGTACAATAAAAATTGAAGTAAAAATAAAATGATGTCCCTGTATATTTTAAATAGACATATGTAATTTGTAACTTTAATCAATTCAATTCTATTGAATTGGTACCGGTACTTGGAATGTTATAATGTCTGTCAGATATTGAAATCTTATTCTATTTAGTGTCACGTCGTCCTCTGACTGAATTAGTGGAGGATAAAGGCCTAAATTAATAATTCCATCGCTATATTTCGATCTTTTATGAGATAAATATGAACCTTTTTCACTTCCTCTCCGACAAGACGAGCTCATTCCGAACAAAACTGAAACGGCAGATGGAGTGAGGTGAAGTTTTATGCATGTTATTTCAGTAACGTATACCTACGAAGGATGGGTGCAAGAAAGAAATATAAAAATGCGAAGTGTAGAGAATATGTTTTAATTGAAGTTAGTAATTTCACACCGGCTGCTCGAGTATTTAAATGAAAAAACTTTTTTTAACAAGACCCTTCCACACGCGTTTAATTAAAAGCAACTTCAGAGGACACACAGACAATTATATCACAGTATTCGCACATTCAAATACTTCAAAATCTGTTTTAATATTGAAGGATTACAAAATATGAGCCCAGTGGAATAGATGTGCTTTAGGGAATGCATTACAGTGTATCACATGCTCGTATTTCCGGATTTTGCTCCTCATAATCTTTCAGTAAGCAAATAATATTCCATAATTGTCTTTTCTAAACCATTTTGAAACTAGGAAATTATTAAAAATATAGAATACTCGAAAAATGCTTGGAACTTTGTGTGTCCCACTGAGGTTAAATCTGTGTTCTTTGGGTAAAGGGAGATGAGTCAAAAAAATAAGTTTGGAGATAATTAAACTTCGGATCCTTATTGCAAATAATTTTCTACAAAAATAAAATGCATCAAATGCTAGTATTCTTTGATTTTTGCACACTCATTTGTATAATTTAACTTGTGTATTCGTCTGGGGAACAAAATTCCATCTGCACAAAAAGTGACTTATATAATAATAAATTTAGCTTCCCTTATGAAAAGGTTGCCAGATTTGACAAAGCGTATTACATATAATTTGGAAAAACACCTAAAAGGTAATAGTAATAAGCGTTACAAGAGCAGTATGTTGAAGTTTTCATGTTCGAGGAAAAGTTTGAAAAAGCGAAACGTAGTTGAGCTTTTTTAATTTCCGAGAATTGAAAGAAAACATACCGCTCGTGTATCGTACATTATTTTGTGCGAAGATCGTTTATTACATACCTGAAAGAGGAATTTCTAATTAGTTGCAATGAAATCTCCATCTTGGTTTCTGTTCAATGACGGCAAATTTGCAAAACAAAAATATCTATCTTCAACATTGTTGCTTTAAAATGTTTTCTGTGTTTACTTTACTCCAGCAGGCCGTGATGTACGTCTGTCTTTTTTTCCTCCCCAGTCTATAAATGCGATCTTAAAAGAAACGGTAAGGTTATGTAATGATTTATTTTTCATTTTAATATTTTAACAATATTATTTATATAACATATTGCAGTAATAACATGGCATCTGGAATCTTGTTGATTTTTTCACGGCTTCCTTAATGTTACTTGCATCACGAATGCAGTATCTTTAGTGGAGTTGTAGAGTTTACTTAATTTTTGCAAATATTTAAAAACAATAATTAACAGTGCAATTTAGGTGAAATTGCAGTGGTAAGTTTCCAATTTATAATTATTACTATGTTAAACGTCTCTAAAAATAATATGTTAAAAGCCTAAATCAGTAAAATCAATATGTCACTTAAGCGGTAAGAAGAGGGAAATTGTTATGTGTGTTAGGTTGGTAATACTGAATGTGGAATTTTAGACTCTTCGCGGATTGGTTTTGTGCGGAAACCAAGCAAATACGCACGATCTCGCACAAAATGAAATACATTTGAAACGGTTAGGGAATCGAATATGCTAAATGTCAGAAAAATTTACACCTAAGCAGCGTTTGTGCTCATTTACAGTTAAGAAAGGGGGGGGGGCAATATCATCAGATAGGTTAGAATGATTTGAATGCCATATACCGCGAGAAAAATAATAGTACAGATTGATTGGCATTGATATCTAAACCAATCAACAGCCATCGGTTAAGATAACTTGAAATTTCCATTATCACTCCCATACAAATGATTTCTCAATATCTGAACCGATCCTTTTTGTGAGCACTAATGGCTATTTCCTTCACAATGCTGTGTGTTAGGCCCAGGTTTTTACATTTGTTGGCAAAGAAGGAGGTTATGGTACCTCGTTCTCCCACCATCAGACCTGTTACATCAATGTGGGACAGGCTATATTTATCTTTATAGGACGGGATTGTTGGTTCATAGATCCGTTTCTTTTCACTGTCCACCTCATGCGGTTGATCTGCATGTGTCTCAAATCTGATGGTGGGATCGAGAATGTATGCCGAGTTGTTCTTAATGGCAATGATATCAATTCGCCGACACTTCCTTGCGTGGCTAGTCCCTGCACCTCTTGATGGACCGTAACCCCTTTACCCGAACATCACAGAAATAGATTATGCTTTTATTTTGTTAAGTTGACACAATTTCAAGTCAGGGTAATTGAAAAACACGAGTAAATCACCACAAATACTTGTCAGATCATTATCTAGGCGTGGGTAAATTCTGGAAACGTAAATGTAAATACTTCCTAAAATGTATTGGTATTTATTAAGTCCATACATAAATTCCGCCAAAACCAACCAAACAAAATTTTATTCCTTCCAACTTTGTCCAGATTTAAGACTGGAGTCTTTTAATAAACCTGGTGTTCTTAAAACTTTTGATTTCACAGAATTTGCAATTCTTCACAGCTGTTGCATCAGAATGGAAATTACTAAACCCGCGAATTGTTGCATACAATTATAAAATGTATGCAACGCTAGCTCTACCACATCCGTTCTGTAAGAAATGCCATTTTTGTATTGCTGTAAAATGTTTTGGAGTAGTTCTTGGCACTTCAAGAAACGGTTTGTATTTTTTCTATCTCTTATCTGTGGTACAGTCATTAAGTTCTAAGACTTGACGCCTGGAGGGTAGGCTCCCACAAGAATCTGGATGTATCACAAGATGCCGCATAACACGGCGTAAATTTAAACAGAACCACATCCTCCCTCAAAATAGTCTCCGTTGGCCGTTATGCACGTTTGCCAACGTTGGTATAGCTGCTGGAAACACCGTTGAAAGATGTTGGCAGGAAGGTCCCGTATGGCTTCTCTTGTGGCAGTCATGACCTCTTCGGAAGAATGAAATCTACGCCCACGTGGAGTTCCTTTCATGCGAGGAAAGAGAAAAAAATCGCATGGTGCGAGATCAGGTGAGTACGGAGGGTGTGGAAGAACTATCACCTGTTGTCTTGCAAGTTCCTCTTGGACAAGGACAGAGCGATGTGCAGGGGCGTTGTCATGTAGCAACAGCCAATTTTTTGTACGCCATAGCTCAGGTCGCTTACGGCGAATTGAATCTCGTAAACGGCCAAGGATCTCTTTGTAGCGGGTTTTGTTCACAGTTGCACCTTCTGGGATGAATTCCATGTGAACAATTCCATTTGAATAAAAAAACAGTTCAAGCATCACCTTCCCTTTTGACCTGTCTTGTCGCGGTTTTTTCTGTCGTGGATAACGGCGTTTTCCAGGTGGCGGATTGTCGTTTCAGTTGCGGATCCTAAAGGAAACACCAAGTTTCGTCTCCAGTTATTATCCGGTTGAGAAACGTCGGATCATCGTCAGCACTACTGATGAGGTCACCACAAATCGTCATGCGATCATCACGTTGGTCTTGCGACAGGATTCGTGGCACACTGTGCTGGGTAACACGAGACATGTTCAGGTCATCAGACAGAATTTTGTAGCAAGTACCATGGCTGACCCCTACTGTTGCTGCGATATCGTCTACCGATTGGGAGCGGTTAGCACGCACCAACGTTGCAACTTCTTGGATCTTGCGTTCAGTTCGAATTGTTTGTGGCCGACCAGTACGCACATCATCTTCCAAACTGTCTCTTCCTTGCAAAAAACGTCGGTGCCTCCTCAACACAACACTGCGACTCACTGCGTCCTCACCGTAAACTTGCTGCATCATTTGAAACGTTTCGGCAGCAGTTTTGCCTAATTTCTGGCAGAACTTGATGTTTTCCCGTTGCTCAAACTGTGACATCTCGGGTTCCGACGTGCGCATTCAAATCACCGTCACAACAAAGACCGTAGTTCTGCTTACAGTGCATGCACTCAACTGTCTCTTGTTGGGTCGAGAGACTAACTGACAAGGTATCATACCATGGCGCCACCTATGCGTATAGTGCACCAGAACGCCACTATGCGCTCAGTATTAGAACTTAATGACTGTACCACGTATTTACGCTTGATACTGGTACTCGTTCTGAAAAGGAATTTTAAAATATTACATTAGTTCGAATCAAATTTCTGCACATTTAAATGACAAAACTATTTTTTTTTCAATCATTTATTATCATAAAACACTGTTCCCTTAAATTGACTGATCATATTGGAAATTAAGTCGATGGCTTTCCCAAAACACGCTATGAAATGTTTCTTATAAAACAGTGTCTTTCTCGAAAAGGAAGCAAAAAACGAGGAAAATTGTATTAAACTTTTTTGTTTGAAATATCTCAAAGAATAACTGATTGATTGATTGATTGTTTATTCTTTACATGGCCATATACATGGATGTACACGTCAATTACATAATAAATAAAAAACACAATAAAATTAAAAACACTACAAGTTAAAATACATTTAAAAGTATTGCATATATCATAACTTGTGATTTAAGAATTCTTTTACTGAATAAAATGTTTGATCAGTTAAAATCTGTTTAACTTTCATTTTAAATTTTGCATAAGGTAAAGATTGTATCTGCAATGGTAATTTATTAAAAAACACAATGTCAGTATATGCAGGCGATTTTTCATATTTCAAAAGTCTATGATTTTTTTTTATTGAGAACAGATGCTCGTTTCGTGTTATTAAAATTATGATAATCTAAATTCGTATTGTATTTATTCTCATTATGTTTCAAGAAAATTAGGCATTTGTAAATATAAATGGATGGAAATGTTAAAATGTTATATTGTTTAAAATAAGGTTTGCATGAGTCAAAACTCTTTAATTTAAAAATGGATCGTATAATTCGTTTTGTGCAATAAATATTCTGATAACATTGGTAGAGTTACCCCATAAGAAAACGGCATAACTGAGATATGCATAAGCAAGTGAATAGTACATTGAAATAAATATTTTGGTGTTTAGTATATCTCTCAGTTGCAATATAGCAAAATTAGCAGAAAAAAGTTGTTTAGGAATATGTATGATAAGATTTTCTTGTGTTAAATTTTAACGTACCTTGTTTACATGTTTCGACCTATTTATGGATCATCTTCAGAACTGGTCGTTGTTGGTCTTGGCACCTCTTGTTTCCTGTGAGGGTGCGTTCGTAGTGTAGAGTCAAAGAGTGTATGTGTTTTGAAATTGAGTTGTGCGTTGAGAATATCGTTGGGGTGTGTTTTCGTGTGTCGTATATTTCATATTGTTCTAGTGTGTTTAGTTTCTGGCTTTTTGGTTGGATGTGCAGTATTTCCATGTCTGTGTTGATGTCTCTGTGGATGTGGTTGGCGTTTGTGATGTGTTCTGCATATGTGGAGGTGTTTTGTAATTTTGTTGTGGCTGTGATGTGTTCTTTGTAACGTGTTTGAAATGATCTGCCTGTCTGTCCTATGTAGAAGTTGTTGCAGGTGTTATATTTTAGTTTGTATACGCCTGTGTGGTTGTATTTGTTTGTTTGTGTTGTTTGTGTGTTGAGATGTTTTTGTAGAGTGTTATTTGTTCTGTATGCGATGTTGTAATTTAATTTCTTGAATGAGGTAAAGTTTTTTAGCAATAAAATCAGAATGCTCGTTCCAAGTCAATAGATTATCCATAATTATGCCAAGAAATTAATGACGATTATTTACGGTTCACTCTATATACTTCCCCTGACCAGGGATTTCCTAGAAGAGAAAGTTCTGTTATGGATAGTAAAGTGAGAGAAAGAAAAAAGAAAATTACAGGTCTGAACAATGCAAAGATAACAATGTCTTATGTCAGGCGATTTGATCCTTTTTAATGTATGTATGTATGTATTTATTTACACTGCAAGTGGGCAAGCACCCGGTGGCAGTGGTATATACAATATTAACTATACACAGTTAAAATGATCAGCAATACACAATAAAATTTACAATACATAATACAATTTACAACACATATACAATTTTATACACAATACAATAAGAATACACAATACAATTTAACACAATAATAATAAAACATAAAATAAAACACCTAATTTTACAACACAACCTACATAATTATGTATAGGTCCTACATAAGTTTCAATAGTCTTTCACTTTACTCTCATCTCATTCCCTGTAGTGGCACTATGACGCATTTCACTGACACTTTAGCACACATTTCACTGACACACTATAATACATTTCACTGACACTATAGAACACATTTCATTGACGCTATAAATTATCACTGATCGGAACTATTCACTGCACTGTAAAACCATAACTCCACTGACTCGCCTTGCTTCACTGATATAACAGTTCAAATAAGTCAAATAATTACACCTTTATGCATACTGTACTTATAAACAGAACTACATTTAAACTAAACATTTCTAGTCTAAGGCCCTCTTACACGCTATTTTTAAATAATTTACAATTCAAACCAAAGAAGTAACTCGTCAGGCTAAATAAATACATGTCACCTTAAAAAATTAAATTTTAAATGTCACCTTAATTTTAATTTGCACTTGATACACAACTTTTTAAATTATTCTTGAATCTCCTTAAGGAAGGACAGCCCTCAAAGACCGCTGCAGGTAGGTCATTCCAATCATTTATAGTTCTATTTAAAAATGAGAATTTACCTACATCCGTTTTCTGTTTCCTATATTTGATTTTAAAATCATGATCGTTCCTACCATTGTACGTTGGCTTTTCTAACCGAGCCGTTATGTCTACCCATGCTTTCTGACCCAGATGTGCTCTATACAATGATGTTATTCTAGTTTTCCTACGTCTGTTTTCCAAAGTTTCCCATTTAAGTTCTTTTATCGTATCGTTCCCATCTTCTCTTTTACCTTTAACAAATTTAGCTGCCCTATACTGGATTCTTTCTAAGGAATTTATGTGATATATTCTATAGGGATCCCAACACGTAGTTCCGTATTCCATTAACGGTCGCACTAATGTTAGATATGCTATTTCCCTCGATTTGGGGCTAGCCTTTCTCAAGATTCTCATAATAAAGTGAAGTGCCCTCCATGCTTTGCCTGTAACATTATCAACATGCTCTCCCCAAGAAAGTTTGGAGTTTAAATACACTCCTAGGTATTTACAACATTGTTCTTGCGGAATTACAACACCACTGAATTCGTAATTAAGACTAGTTTCCTCTCGGGTTTTACAAAATGTTATAGATTTACTTTTAGAACCATTTATTTTCATCCTATGTTTTAACGCCCAGTTGTAAATGTTATTCAATGTAAATGTTATTCAAATGCAAGTAAACAAATATTAATATTTAGAAATTATGAGTAATTAGACATAATGATATTGAATTTTAACTTGGAAGCCGAGGTTTTCCTGTTGATTTCTATGTAAAGAGTAATATGAAGTATTTTCTTAGTAATGGACTACTTTTCTTGTTACAGGCGTATGAATGACTCTCACTTTATTCACAGAATCGTTCCTTATAAAAATATAATAACTTTATAATGAGGCTCGTTAGAGAGAATAATACCTTCTTCGTACTGTATTTTGCTTTAGAGGTTCAGTCACGAATAACAAGTGTTCTCGATAGTCGAAAATATAGTTAAATCCCCTTAACAATACGGAAGCAAGTGGCCATCATTTCTTCTGCCTACTCATAGTATCGACTTCTATAAATTTGCAACCGAAAGTAAAAATAATAATTATATATAATAGTTTGTTCTGCATAATACAAATTTGACAGAAGAATGTATTAAACCACTCGGATACCGTGAAACATTTAAACTACACGGGTGGCTGCCTCAAAAATTATTATATCATTCATGAAGTGGCGTAAGGTGCGGAATATATTCACAAAATGAAGCACAAGGATAAACCTCTGTATCGCAGTTTATTCACCATACATATCTCATTCATTTACAAGTGTCTTACTGCTACTTATCCTGGTTGACGGATCGGGCGGAGAGGATCTACGATGTGGCCAGCCCGTTTGCCATCTTTTTTTTTTGTTGAGTTGTATTTTTATTTTAAATAAGTATGATACAACTGATTAATCACCGCAATCCGAGCTCTTATAGCATTACAATTATTCATTAATTCACTTTAATTTATTCTTCGCTCTTACATACATACAAATGTTCTGCTATTAGTTTATGTAGGATTGGACCAATCTGTCATTCAATATGGTATAATCGGATGAGGAGAAAGAGCAAAATTTACACTTTCGCCGCTGATATAGCTTCAAAAGCGGATAATTAAAATGTTTTAAAGAAGTCACTTGATTATCCAACAAATTTAATTTATTCCGATTTAGATGTTTTCCAAATTGAATAAATATATGTATGATAAAATATATTTCACTCAACATATTCGGTCCTAGTCCACACCTGTGGAGTAACGGTTAGCGCGTCTAGCCGCGAAACCAAGTAGCCCGGGTTCGATTCCCTGTCGGGGCAAGTTACCTGGTTGAGGTTTTTTCCGGGGTTTTCCGTCAACCCAATATGAGTAAATGCTGGGTAACTTTCGGTGTTGGACCCCGGACTCATTTCACCGGCATTATCACCTACATCTCATTCAGACGCTAAATGACCTAAGATATTGATAAAGCGTCGTAAAATAACCTATTAAAAACATTCGGTCCTGCTGGCCCGAATACAGGACTGTAAAGGGCCAGAAGTCCCTTTCTGTACACTATTTACAACATTATACTATGACGGATTCTCTTGATTGTGTCTTTACTTGTCTATCCATGTCACTTACTCCTTGAAATTCATGTCACTTACTATCGTACTATTCCGTCCGCCGAGTTACTTCTGTGGTAGCGCGTCTGCCTCCAGACTAGCTGGCCCAGGTTCGATTCCCGGCGGGGTGAAAAATTTTCATGTAGGAGAGATGGCGGTGCACAACTTCTAAACACTAAATTGTGCACCAATATGCCTGGGTTAAATTCCAAATCTCTCCGCAGAGTGCATATGAAGAGAAGGCGTAAGTCACTGTTGATAGTGATTCGTCCGTCGGATGAGGACGTTAAGCTTGGCGGCCCCTTGGTGCTATTCGACAGGAGTAGGCTACGTGCCGGCACGGGTTTCCACTTTTCCCTTTCTCACCATCATCATCCTCACCCATTCCCTACACTACACTACACTACACTTACACGAACACTTACACATACACTCAACCTAGTACACGACATAACTCTTCACAGATACACATCATGCATAACGTGGCCCGCCGAAGTGACGTGCAACTTAAAAATGGGTCACAATCCTGCCATCTATCCGCAGTATGCGAAACCCGAATCACGCAAAGTGAAGTGGGTAGTCATTAGACACACACACACACACACACACACACACACACTATCGTACTATTCCTATCTTATTCTAATTCTCACCTACTCCAAACATACACGATTACAAATACGACACAGTGGTAAATCTCAAACCAGATGCCATGTTTTAACACCGAATTAGGTCTACGGTAAATTTAGTTTGTGCGAGATCGTGCGTATTTGCTTGGTTTCCGCACAAAACCAATCCGCGGAAAGTTTAAAATTCCACATTCAGTATTCCCAACCTAATACATAACAATTTCCCTCTTCTTACCGCTTAAGTGACATACTGATTTTACTGCTTTAGGCTTTTAACATATTATTTTTACAGACGTTCAATATAGTAATAATTATAGATTGGAAACTTACCGCTGCAATTCCACCTAAATTGCACTGTTAATTATTGTTTTTGAATATTTACAAAAATTAAGTAAACTCTACAACTCCACTAAAGTTACTGCATTCGTGATGCAAGTAACATTAAGGAAGCCGTGAAAAAATCAACAAGATTCCAGATGCCGATGTTATTACTGCAATATGTTATATAAATAATATTGTTAAAATATTAAAATGAAAAATAAATCATTACATAACCTTACCGTTTGTTTTAAGTTCGCATTTATAGACTGGGGGCAAAAAAAGACAGACGTATATCGCGGCCTGCTGGAGTATAGTAAACACAGAAAACATTTTAAAGCAACACTGTTGAAGATAGATATTTTTGTTTTGCAAATTTGTCGTCATTGAACAGAAACCAAGATGGAGATTTCATTGCAACTAATTAGAAATTCCTCTTTCAGGTATGTAATAAACGATCATCGCACAAAATAATATACGATACACGAGCGGTATGTTTTCTTTCAATTCTCGGAAATTAAAAAAGCTGAACTAAGTTTCGCTTTTTCAAACTTTTCCTCGAACATGAAAACTTGAACATACCGCTCATGTAACGCATATTACTATTGTGCGAGATCGTGCATATTTGCTTGCTTTCCGCACAGAACCAATACGCGGTAAGTGTGAAATACCACATTCAGTATTCCCAACGTAACACACATAACAATTTCCCTCTTCTTACTGCTTAAGCGCCATATTCATTTTACTGCTTTAGGCTTTTAACATATTATTTTTAGAGACGTTTAACATAGTAATAATTATAAATTGGAAACTTACCACTGCAATTTCACCTAAATTCCACTGTTAATTATTGTTTTTAAGTATTTGCAAAAATTAAGTAAACTCTACAACACCACAAAAGTTACTGCATTTGTAATGCAAGTAACATTAAGGAAGCCGTGAAAAAATCAACAAGATTCCAGATGCCGATGTTATTACTGCAATATGTTATATAAATAATATTGTTAAAATATTAAAATGAAAAATAAATCATTACATAACCTTACCGTTTGTTTTAATTTCGCATTTATAGACTGGGGGGGGGGGGAAAGACAGACATATATCACGGTCTGCTGGAGTATAGTAAACGCAGAAAACATTTTAAAGCAACAATGTTGAAGATAGATATTTTTGTTTTGCAAATTTGCCGTCATTGAACAGAAACCAACATGGAGATTTCATTGCAACTAATTAGAAATTCCTCTTTCAGGTATGTAATAAATGATCTTCGCTCAAAATAATGTACGATACACGAGCGATATGTTTTCTTTCAATTCTCGGAAATTAAAAAAGCTCAACTACGTTTCGCTTTTTCAAACTTTTCCTCGAACATGAAAACTTCAACATACCGCTCTTGTAACGCATATTACTATTACGTTCACGTTATCCGCCTGGAGATAGCGTGTCCACTATTGAAATAACATGAGGTGAAGGGCTCTGAGTGGCTCTTTCATCAATGACGCCAACATACCGTTTAGCGGACCAGGAGGTTGCGAAAACTCTCTGTTTTGTGGGTATCGAGGAAACAAGCAAATATTAAACTGAAAACGGTAAGTCTGACTCTGTAGGGACTGTGACTGTGATTTCAGTCGCTCTGGAGAGAATTGAGCAGTGTATGTGGAGTATAATTTTGCATGGAAACCATGTCGCTTGTCAGGAGACCTCGTTCTGATTTGACTGTACGCTTTCAATTTGTCCAATATTGCTCACTAACGTTCTGCATTGATAAGTTCATCAGATGGTGGTTAATGGGTTTGCACACGGACTTCATCAATTCTGGGATTGGTAAACTGATCAATCATTGAGTCAAATACATCAATACATTGTAGATAATGTGGACAAGTAATTCTTGTTACTTCTCTCTTGGTGTGTAATTTTGACTCAGCTGTTACTAACGCTGTCTGGAGAAAAGTATGAAGATTGTTTTCGGCAAACACTACTACTGATTTGTAAGTACAGTCCGTGAAGCGAAGCTGACATTCGTATCTGTTGTCATTTCACGTTAGTACGTTGATTGGGACACGCCCCTTAATCAAGAGTGTTCACTCATCTTACTAATTAACTCGCTTCGCCAGTCTAGTCTGTTTCACGACTGAAATCAAACCGTGTTGTGTAATCTGATCTACCCAGACTGGTCCTGTTATTTGTTTATATGAACTATAAGTATCATAGTACAAGTATCATCTTTGAAATTACTATACCTGCAACTGAGAAGGTATGATTTGTAGAATGTACAGCACACTACGACCATATCAGTTATGCCACCACCACCACCACCACCAACCACCACCACCACTTCTCTATGACCATGAATTATCACCACTACCACCACAATACTTAATATAGTTGTTACTAGTTTTCCGTTACTTTATTTACCATAAACTTCTCAATTATCAACATCAAAGCCATAAAAATCACCTTCCACTTCATTGCTACAAATATCACCACATGCAACATCATTAGCCTTTGGTAATGATCCTTACTATGTTCGCTGTTTTCATTATTACCTCACTTTCATCCTATTTATCACCACGAATATCACCACCCTGTCACCAGTATCGTTATCGACTACAGGCACCATATCAATCATAAATGTCATCACATAACACTGTCACGTCTATAATTAATACCGGTCTATCATAAGCACCTCCACCATCATTATTACCACAACATATTTTGCATCTTCGACACTATAACCAACCTTTACATCTACATAACTTTACAATCGCTATCTCCATCGTAACTTTCAGAATAATTCGTACCACTACAAACTTTACAACCATTGCTACCTTCACAAATACTAACAACGATTATTGCTACTACAGTATTAGAACTTATCATCGTACATTTTACAAGAGTTATCTCCACTACAAGCTTTAAAACCATTAACTCTGTCGCAGACTTTATAAATATTATCATCATAACCTTTATAACAATTTTTATTATTACAACCTTTACAACATTATCACTATCACAACCTTTATAACAATCATCATTACCACAACCTTCATAACTATCATCACTATCACAATCTTTATAACCATTATCACTATCACAACCTTTATAACAATCATCATTACCACAACCTTTTTAACTATTATCACTATCACAATCTTCATAACCATTATCATTATCACAACCTTTATAACCATCACATTCTTCATAACAATTATTATCATAACCAAAATTTTACAAATATTTGATAGCATCAAGAACTTTAAAACCATTGTTACCACCACAAATTTTATAACTGTTGCCAGCACAAACTTCACAAACATTACCACCACCATCACCACCACCACAAACTCTTTATTCGTTACCTGATCTTGTGAATAAGATCCTTTCCTGATTATGTTTCATAATAAAATCAGGATACGTTTAGTATTAATCATAATTTTAATACAAGGTAAAAATCAGAACTCCATCTACCTCTGTTAGTCTCAGTTGTTGGAGTTCATTATTCATGTATTACGTCTTCAGTGCACTGCCTAATTATCTCGTAGATTTGAAGGGGAAAGGGAAAACTCCATAGTCATACCTTCTACTCCACTGATGAATTATTTATGCTTATAAATTAAATTAATGTGCTTGCTATATTTTATGTGTACATTTTGTATAATTTTTTACTTCCATATCTCAGATCTACAATGCTGTTAAATTAAATGAAAATGAAATCATAAATATGAAAGCCATTATTGCTATCACAAACTTTATAACAACTATTGTCAGTACAAATTTTACAATTACTACAATCACAAACTTTCAAACTATCACAAAACTATTACTAACACTACTGCAACCTTCGGAGCTATTATAATCACCAACCCAAATATCACTACCACCACAAACTCTTTCTTCGATATCACTATGGCAAGCTTCGTAAACATTATTACGAGCACAATCTTTAAAACCATTATTACGAGCACAATCTTTGCAATCATTATTACGAGCACAATCTTTACAACCATTATTACGAGCACAATCTTTAAAACCATTATTACGAGCACACTCTTTGCAATCATTATTACGAGCACAATCTTTACAACCATTGTTACGAGCACAATATTTACAACTATTGTTACGAGCACAATCTTTACAACCATTGTTACGAGCACAATCTTTACAACCATTATTACGAGCACAATCTTTACAACCATTGTTACGAGCACAATATTTACAACTATTGTTACGAGCACAATCTTTACAACCATTGTTACGAGCACAATCTTTACAACCATTATTACGAGCATAATCTTTACAACCATTATTACGAGCACAATCTTTACAACCATTATTACGAGCACAATCTTTACAAACATTATTACGAGCATAATTTTTACAACCATTATTACGAGCACAATCTTTACAAGCATTATTACGAACACAATCTTTAAAATCATTATTACGAACTACAACCATTATTCATTATTAGCTACTGTCACATACTTTACAACCATTATTCGTTATTAACTATTATCACATACTTTAAACAATTATCATCATAACAAACTTACAGAGATTATCATTAACACAACCTCTAGAAGTACTATTAAAGAGAAATATTTCTACCACAAATATTGCTTGTACTACCACAACTTTTTAAATCATTATCACCACCACAAACTTAACAACTATTATGATCATTACAATCTTCATACTCGTGTCACCAACACAAACTGGGCGACTATTATCATTATCACAACATGTTAAACAATCACTTCTCCAATAAAATCTTCAGAACCATCACAACCTTTATACCCATTGTCATTACCATAACTCTGTAACTATTTTCAGCAACAAAACTTTTACAACTATCATTTTACAACCGTTAGAATTATGATTTCCACAATCTTTGCGGTCACGATCAGTCGCCTACACCCGTTACCAGAATTATCACCGCTGATTTCACCAGCATCACCACAATCGCCGGCACCACACCCAACTGTGAATGGCATTTGTAGTGTGTACGCATCGCTTAATAGAGATGACCTCAACAAGAGAATTTTACACGATGAAACAGTTTTGTTCGGTGCCGGGTGCGTGAGAGGTGCTTGTCAATGCTAGGGTCAGTGGCCCGCACAGGATTTCTCTGCAACTGAACAGCTGGGTGTTGATAACCACTGATGTAATTAATCAGACTCACTTATTACCTATTCGTCGCGCTTTCTTGCCCAAGCGTGGCGCGTCCACTCCATTTTAATCCCGTCGCTGTCTCCGTAATGACCACTTTCCATCAAGAACGCCGAGCAGTGCATTTGGGAGATATTTCATACAGCGCAGCACTAACGCCCGAACACCGTGTTTCATTCTTCTGAAAAAGTACAGACCGTCGTTTCGGTCTGCAGGAATTATTAACAAATAGGCCTAATAAATTTCAGGGGAGTATATATACCTTTCACTAAAATAAATTTAGTAAAATTCAAAATTTAATCTCTACATACGTCTATCCTGAATTAATTTTGTATTGGAATTTCAAATAATGATGATACTTTTCTTTTTTTCTTTTTTTAAATACAAATGTAGCGGTCAGTGGAGAAAGGGTCGAAGTCCAAGTTTTGCTGAAAATGAGTTTTTGAGTGCAATTTACTCTCAAAGGCAAGGCGCACATTATGCACTATTAAAAATGACCGATGTCCATGCCCGTTATCATATTACAGCGGCTTAAAAATTCCAATCCAAGCAACAATGTCCGATATCCGGGACTTCGGACATTATTGTATTGACCGAGTTAAGAGTATGATTCGGAGGGTGTCTCATAGAGGCGCTGCAGGTGAAAAAAGTGGAGATCCCAAGTGAATGGATTGAACTTGTTAAATGTCACTTCCAAGTTGTTGAAATGACACACACTGATTTCAAAGACTTTGATGGGTATTTCACACAGTTTCTTTAAGAAAAGCGCATCTCAAAATGGTGACTTGTTTCAGGCATCAAAATACAAGATTTCCCAATATCATCATTTCCACAAACACGAGGTAGAGGTCAATAAATTAATGAGCGGAATGGTCAAGAGCAGCTTCCATCTCCTTAAGAATAACGTGACTCCCAACCTCAATGTACTATAGCTGTATCACGGGCAATTACCTGTTAAAAGTGCAAAGGTACGTGATGTACCTAAACTCATGAAGTACCTATCAGATAATGCACAACAGTACTTGCAGAGTATTAAGGGAGAAGAAAGTAGCAGAACTCAGAATGATGGCAGTGACTAAGAACAGAATGCGGTTTCTCATTACATTGAAATGATTTCTTTATTATAAGTATTATTATTAATAATATCGGCGTCATATCCTGTTTCTTTTCTAGACAATTAGCTCAAGTGATATGTGTATTCTGAAAATACAACTTATTCAATAAATAAAATTCACCATTTCATGTTATTGTGCTTGTCTTTTACACTTGCGTAGTAAAACAATGTAATAAGGGCCGAAGTCCTCCACTTATCATCCTATTTATTACCCATACTATTAAACTCACACGTGAGTGTTCATTATCAGTCAGAGTGGTGCAAATTTTTGTTAGTGTTGGTCTAACGATTTAGGAGATGTGATGTTTTTTTCGTCTCCTGTAAAATTTACTTCTCTGGACTTCGGTCCTTATTACACTGACCGATTCAAATATTTACATATGGAATACTTAATAACATTTTACAGGAGAAAGAGTTCGTCCAAAGGGCTGGACTCTGGAAGAGTACCTAAAACGCTCATTGCATTTCCGCGTTGAATAGCAATACTTAGGCGTTGACGCAAATAAGTAGTGCAACGGCGATCACCAGTAATGGAGATCAAAATTTGACCGATTTGAGATACCAAAACTTTAGCGTCATTTATAGGTTTGTAAATAATTTTAGAATCCAAAAATCTTTTATTATTAACCCTTAAATTGAACATGTATCCTATGAGATACAACAGGTTAATAGGCTATATACTACAATTTTAATAGAACAGTAGAAAAAAATGATAGGAAAATTAAATTTAACCAAAATTTCACAATACTATAAAGGCATATTTTAATTTTTTTAAGTACAACAAAATGAAAGTTTTTTTATACATAACAATAAGAGAACATAGATACATGAACATAATTATACTATAGCTAAGACTATTATGATCAAATGGATATTCTCATGACAAATTATAGGTAATGTAAATACCACTAACAACACAATATTGTAACAATAATAATTCACAGAGTGATTTTATCCTACTTAACAATTTCATTTAATGCTTTAATTTAGAACAATATTATCTAAAAAGCATATCAAACTGTCTTATACAAAATAAACTTTAATTACATTTTGAAATTAAATTAAACAATTGAGTAAGGGACAAACTAGAAATTAGCAACAAAACTAAAGGATGCGAAAACTGACTACAGCTCTACACGAAATAAAATATTTCTTCCAACGATTTAGATTCTGGAAAAGTCCCCATAACACTTATAGCGTTCCCTCGTTGAATGGCAATGCTAATACCGTTGCTTACGAGATTACACAAGCTGGCGCATAGAGCTTGAAAAACGAGTCTGAAGTGGTTCCCTCGTAATGCCAATTCCGCCGCTCGGAGCGCTGTTCTGCCCTATATATTCATAGCAGAACACTTAAAAGACATTGACATTTGGGACATTTAAAGGACTCACCATTGCTTATTAAATGCTTCGTACAATATTTTATGGACAATAGACGTAATTTGCAAACTTCTACTCCTCAATTATATTACAATAAAAGGCTGTCATTCTTGATATTAAAACATATTACATATAAACTGAGGGACTGTCTGCTCTGTACTTCAGTTCATACACCAAACATTTCCGGAAATAAATTAACTTAACATCTTACATATACGCACTATAGCCTACCCTTTTCACCTAATATTATTAATATTGTTATTAAATAAGACATTGCAACTAATTAAGGTACTGCATTATCTTTAATTTCCTTGAATTCATAATTAAGCATTTGCAAGAAGGCGTAACTTTTCCCTCTCTTTAAAAAAATACGAACGTCACAATAATTGAGAAGTATAATTATTACGCGATTTTTTCTTGCAGTGGTGAAAACATTTCTATAGGCCTATTGATTAATCTATTGAGCATAGTAATAGTAAACGCTGTAGTATTCTTTTCTGAAGCCAAGATTTTCGCAAGAACTGAAGTGCGACACATGTAAAGATGAGGAAATGTCCCTCTTTCTTTTGGGAAAACTTGTGAAGCCACTACTGGACAATATTGCCAAAGATATTTCCAGTAAATACGAAGTGATTAGGAAACTTAATCAGAAGCCCCTAAATAGAAAAGTGCTGAAAGTGCAATAAACTGGGCCATTTCTTAATTACATATAGAACACTGGAACTGACTATTTACAAGGACCCTCGTGTTATAAATATTATGATTATTTCAGATTGTGATACAGTTATAAGCGTACATTCCTAAAATTTAAAAGTAACAATGAGGATGCACTATGTTATAGGAAAGTTTTAAACGTGTACATTTAACTTTTTTATGAATGATTTCCTGATCAAGATTTTCATTAACTATGTGCCAAACTTTTGGACATCTGATCAGTATTTTAATCATGTGCTGGTTACAGTACATTAGATGTCTTCTTGAATATACCTGATGAGGTATGTATATGAAGTTTGTATCGTCAGTATTCAAGTAGCCTACTTATGTATGTAATTTTTATTATCTGTACAGAAAAAATTTAACTTACGTGATAGTATGAAGTAATCTCTCACGAAATAACAAGGAAGAGAAAGGTGCTTAAATTTAAATATTGAAAACAGGATGATAAGAAGAAAATAATTTTTACTTGCTTTCAATTATTAATGAAACCTGGCCACTCACCATTCGCAGTTGATTTCTATGGTTACAGGTCTATTCTTCATATTCTGTAGCTTTCAAATAATTTCTAAAATAAATATTACGCCTACTTAGCTCTTGTAAAACGAAATTTTCACTTTCACTTTCAACGGAACACTCACTTATATTCAGTTCTTGTATCTTGCAGTAAATTATCCATTTGTGATCATCTTTCCAATATAACCTCCCATTGAAACGACCACTTAAAATCATGAGCTAGGATTTATTATTTTAAAAACATTTCCACGTACGTACTGTTATAATTGTTATGAACCACAATACAAAAGACAACACTGTGAAATTGGATTAATTTACCAAGATCAACATCAATACCGGTAGTATAAAATCACATATAGGCCTAGGCTATATTATTTCATTACTTTATGGTCTTAATTAGGAGAATTAATTTTGAAGAATTTACAAATATGCTGAAATAATTTATGACACCTCTTATAGAAATGTAAAAATATGTATGTACATTTTGAAACAATGGGTATAGCACCACTTGAAAATGTTGAGCACTTTAACAGTAACTTGTAAATTGTTCCATCACGTTGTCTATAGTGTTCATTTAATGTAGCACTTTTAGAATGAACGTGGTTCACATACGTAAGAAAAAATGACGATGGAATGAGTCGAAGACATACAGTTTTCTTTAATTTTTAGCAAATGATGAAGTTGAATATATACTGTTACTTCATATCCTAACATAAGTAGAGTTGCCACCATAGATGTAACACCTCCGTAACACCTGAAATGAATATAAAATAAATTAATGTATTGGTAATGATACAAGAATAAAAAGAAATTAGGCTAGACATAACCTCACAAAATTACAAACAAATGCTAAAACAAAAAAAAAAAAAAACAAAAAAAAAACTTTACGTATCCGTATTTAATGAAACTAGATATTCTAGATATAATTTGATTCACACGATAACCACCTCAGCCTATTTCGCAGCAGCCATTAGTTACCAGTTTGAGGTGCATTACCTAATCTCATACTAACCTTGTTAAGTTCTCTTACCTAATTCACTGATAATTACGTAACAATACACAGGTCTAAAATACAGACAAATACACATTAATTACCTAATAAGTACAGCATGAAAATAATTCATTACTTTTGCCGGTATTTTCTAAAAGAGAAAGGGAAAACAGTAACAACATTATCTTCAATGTTTACATCACGTCGTTCACATTTTCATTAGGCCTATATCAGTAATGCTTGGTAAGTGAAACAATGCATAAAATTATTTTATATTTCGGGTCACATCATTCGAGAGTCGGAAAATGCAATTCGCCACTTTTAACATAGCATTGCTTGTTATATGAGAGAACTTTGACATTTACCTTAACCTATAAATATACGACCTGTTGGTACAGAGTTCTTCACATAGCAAAACACAGACAATTTTCGAATATAACTTAGCTGAACAAACTTCAAATAACACTGTAATATGCTTGGCATATTTGTAATATTCGTACTCAATGAGTAATGCACAATTAATCGAACTATTTTCACGATGCACAATGCTTTGTAATGGTACTATTCATCATTTCATAGGGCAGAGAGGCGAACCTAGCGGCAGAAATTGTCATGACTCACAGAGACCTACTCTCGATCGTGCTATGCGCCAGCTTGTGTAATCACGTAAGCAACGGCTAATACTATAATATTGTACAACATAGGTAAGGTAAGGTAATAACTGCCTCCCATTGGAGGTAGCCCAGAAGGACTCAGTATACTCTCCTACATGACTTTTGCAATATTAAATGTTTACATAAATTTTGTAGAAAGAAAATTAAAATAAACATATATGAATAAAAAGTGAATAAAACAAAATAAACATATATGAATAAAAAGTGAATAAAAAAATTAGACAGAGTGAATATGATGACTCAGAATTTGGCAAGAGCGTTTCAAAACTGAAGTTATGATGTCAGCAGTAAGTGTCTGTGGTAGTTCAAAAGTCTTCCTGAAGCTTTCAAAGAACTTGGGAATCACACCACGAGCTCCAATAAGAAGACCAATCACCTCAATGTCTTCAAGCTGATATTTTGCTTTGAAGTAATCAACTCTTGGCAGATAAATGTTGATCTTTTCTTGATTGACATCCTCCGGCTGGCTACTCCCCGTTTCAATCCTTATGGTAGGATCAATTATATATCCTTTCTTGGTAGTCTGGGAATATGCTATGATGTCAATACGTCTAGAGGAGCCATTAGTAGCAAGGCAAAAAACTTCCTCTTCTACTGTCCAAGACCTTTTCTTAAAGCAGTTGCAATTAAGGATCGAACATGATGGTGTCTGGCATTTCGGAGGAGTAAACCTCTGTTACACTGACCTTGGACGTGGGCAAGGGTTTCAGTCTCCGGGCATCCATGTCTGCACCGGGATCCGTCCAAAGAGCGACCAGGTACTCCTCTAACTGCTGCTAAATTGGCGTTCATTTTAAGGCAGGTTACCCATTCAGATGTAGATAGTCCCGACTTATTAAAAATCCAGACATTGGCTTTAGGTACTTGGCTGTACAATTCTACACCTCTGCCTCTTCCAGGCATTATTTTCCAAGATTCGAATTCTGTATTTCTTAATTCCTCTCTTAATTTCCTAGGCACAGATTTACGAAGTTCAACTGGACAAGGGAGACTTAAATGTTGACAGGAAGAATTGGACATTGCGATAGTTGTTTTCTTTACAGTCCGACACGGTTTAATAAATTAGTGTGAGAAATGAAGTTTTGCCAATTTTCCGGGTTTTTACCTAAGCACATTAACAGCAAATGCTGGGTAACTTTCAGCCCTAGATACTGGACTCATTTCGCTGGCATTATTGCCTTCACTTTACTCAGACGCTAGATAACCATAGCAGTTGATTAAGCGTCCTAAAATGAACAAATTAAAATTACCATAAGCCTAATTCTGATCACAATCACCGTGAATTTTTTAATCGGGTATTTTATGACGCTCTTTTCAACTGCTATGGTTATATAGTGTCTGTCTGAGTGAGATGAAGGTGATAGTGATAATGCCAGAGAAATGAGTACAGGTGCAGCGCCGAAAGTTACCCAGCTTTTGCTCTTAATGGGTTTAAGGGAAAACCTAGATAAAACCTCAACCAGGTAACTTGTCCCAACCAGGATTTTAACCCGGTCCCGCTCGTTTCACGGTCAGGAATGCTAACCGTTACTCCACAGCGGCGGACAGTCACCGTGAAAGCCGAAAAACTCGTGTATTGTATTTATTGCTACATACCGGAATAAATAAATAAATACATACATACATACATACATACATACATACATACATACATACATACCAGAGGTCTGCATCGGACGTTTTCGCTCGAGCGCCAAGTAGTTCATAGCATAATCCGATAGGTAGCGCACATGCATGATGAGTAAAATTGTCACGAGCGATAAATACTCGAACGGTATAAGCCGAGCGTTAGACATTCGTTCTTGTTACAGTGATGAACTGTGTAGTAACATCTTAGATGTTTATCATTTGAAAACTTTACAGTGTTTAACTAACCTCTCCATAGTACAACTACAAAACTTGCTTTAAAATGTAATATAAATGTTGTAAGTAAATGTTTTTTTTTTCCCCCACACAGGAGTGATTTTGTTTTTGCCACATCTGATAGATGGTATTGCATTTAATGTAATTATTATAAACGCAGAACACAATCACGATAATGCAAGAACTGTATCAAGTTTTCTAGTAGTAATAATAATAATAATAATAATAATAATAATAATAATAATAATAATAATAATAATAATCTCTAATAATTAGTGTATCAATCTTTGCGTCTGTAACAGTTGTGCAGCATGATTAGTCGTTTTATTATATTTTCTGTGACGTTATCTCTGTACTAATATTGTTATTAATCTACTGCTATATCAATTATATTTTGTAAAACGTTTCTACATTGTCGCAGTATATAGGCGGAACACTATGTATAGACCTGTCATAATATATATGTGGTAAATCAAATATTGAATAATTATTAATTAGCAATAATAACTGTATATCGAAGTTTTTCATACTATTTTATTTATAACTTCGTGTTCCTGTCTTGGTACGTTCCATTGACTGTTCCATTAAACGTTTGACATAAACGCAGAAAATAAAACCTTATTTTTACCGTGTGAGCAAAACATATGTGTATCTTATCTGTCGCCTTCCATACAAGATAAGACATGTCGGTGAGATGACCTTGTACTATGCTTCTATTTATTACGAGCGTATCACGACCGATCGTATCTC
This sequence comes from Periplaneta americana, assembly GCF_040183065.1. Lineage (NCBI taxonomy): Eukaryota > Metazoa > Arthropoda > Insecta > Blattodea > Blattidae > Periplaneta > Periplaneta americana. Next base: position 194,874,693 of record NC_091118.1, on the reverse strand, counting down.
ACTCGAGGGTGCAACACTCGACCGAGTTCAAGCGAGCGATTTAACTCCAATGCAGCACTCTGATACATACATACATACATACATACATACATACATACATACATACATACATACATACATACATACATACATACATACATACATACATACATACATAGTCTAAACATGTGCATAAGTCATGGAGTGGCTTTTTTATAGAAGTTTAATTTTCCAGCTGCGTTACCCGCCTTTTAAAGCTGTGCCATAGGTTGTGAGTATGTGGATGTGGTATTTGCGTCTGCATTTTTTTTTTTTTTTTTGCATAAAGAAAACTTGCGTTATTCTGATCACGTGGCCTAAGACTTTGGAGATGCTGGAGTTTTTAGTTCCGACACAAAATCTCCGCTTGCAACATGCTTGTAACAAGCCAAAGGACATACTTGAAACAAGCGCTGTGAATGTTGCACAGTTAATTGAATGTTTGGGTCCGCTACACGGACAGTTGGGCTGCGTCAATGGACGAATCTCCGTTGCTCAATTTGAAGGTGGCTGGGTGGGCCCTAGAAGCTTTCTTCGGGCCGTGTTGGAAAGTTCCAACATACTCTGAACGTGCCATGAGGGCGCTTAAACTATAGCTGTCACTTCCCCTATTAGTAAGCATTTATAACTGACCTGATTCTTTCCATGACAGAATTGTTGCTTTATTTTGATCTTGTCATTTTTTTAGTTTGTTATTAGCTATGTTCTATCAATATTGCGAGGTGATAGCGAAGTGGGATTTTTCGAGATCAGACAACGATTCATCATGAGTAGATCACGGAACTTCATGTTCTATGAAAATATGAATGCAAATATGCAGTAAAAACTGCTTAAATATGCGCTGAATATTCAAATATATACTATAAAAAATGCAGTTCAAGATGATATTTGGTCTAATCTATATATATATAATTTGAACTGGTAATGGAAATTACGGGAAAACGGCTGAACGGATTTTAATAAATAGCCCCTCATTTTGAAGCTTGGAACCCAAAGTTTTTCGGAAAAATAGTAGTTTTCAGTGAAATGTCAATTTTCCTACATCCTTTTCCTATTTTCCAAAATCCATCTGTCGTCAGTTTTGAAAACTAGCTAATTGCATTCAGGAGAAGCGAAGCGAGCATCAAGTCGGCCGTGTTGCATTTCAGAATAAAACAAAACACACACTACAGTAAACAATATTACACGAAGGCCATGATCTGCAAGAATGCTGACATATTTAGAGCTCAAATGAAATTGGTTATTAAAAACTTAACTTACTAAAAATAATTTACAGGTTCGATTCTGTGGTGTGTAATTTTCTGGATACAGCTGTGTATTGGATATTAAAATTTGAGGTGGTTTGATGACATTATTACTATTAGAAATGAAATATTATTGTAGTTAATGCCGTGATGTGACTATTTTTCATTAATTATACATAATATTAATGCTATATTGATGATATGAAAGTGAAACGTTTTGGGGTTATATAAATAAATGTAGAGAATAACTTAAATTAGATTTTGATTTCTATATTTTACTGAGTGGCGGCTATGTAGTATATATAGTATATGTTACTGAAAGCTATAAAACTTACGTAAGATAATAATATTATTAAAAATCAAATATTTTTATAGTTATTAATCAAGTGGGGTTGAGTCTTTTTCATATATTTAATGGCGGTGTGGTGTAGATATTTATATGCGTGGTTCTCTTCAGTATTGGCTCGAGAGAGAGTATCTTTCATTATTATGGAAGCAAATAATTTTCAGAATGTCTGGTATTCTTCATAGAAAATAAATCTGAAAAATGTTTATTTGAACGCCTACTGAACTTAGTTTGCAGTGTTTGCTGCACAAGCCACTAGTAATATATAAATGAAAATCTAATTTGAACTGGTAATGGAAATTACGGGAAAACAGCTGAACGGATTTTAATAAATGACCCCACATTTTGAAGCTTAGAATCCAAAGTTTTTCAGAAAAATAGTAGTTTTCAGTGAAATGTCAATTTTCCTACATCATTTCCCTATTTTCCAAAATCCATCTGTCGTGAGTTTTGAGAAATAATGGCTTTTCAAAATAAACAAAACACAAGCACACTACAATAAACAATAGGCTATTACACGAAGGCCATGATCTGCAGCATTGCTGACATATTTAGAGCTCAAGTTCAATTGATTATTAAAAACTTCAAGACTTACTAAAAATAATTTACAGGTCTGATTCTGCGGTGTGTAATTTTATGAGTACAGCTGTGTATTGGATATTAAAATCTACAAAACCTGAAGTGGTTTGATGACATTATTACCATCAGAAATTAAGTATTGTTATAGTTAATGTCATGATGTGACTATTTTTTCATGAATTATGCATATTAATGCTATATTGAGGATATGAAAGTGAAACGTTTTGGGGTCATATAAGTAGATGTAGAGAATATATGAAATTAGATCTTCATTTCTATAATTTACTGAGTGACAGCTATATAGCATATAACTACAAAACTTACGTAAGATAATATTGTTATTAAAAATGAAATATTGTTATAGTTATTAATTATGTGGGGTTGGGTCTTTTTCATATACTTAATGGCGGTGTGGTTAGATATTTATATGCGTCATTCTCTTCAGTATTGGCTCGAGATAGCGCAAAAGTTACATTTCTTAAGGAAACACCATAAGGTCTTACTTACTGATAAAATAAGAGACCTACAAAATTTTGTAGTCTCCCGATCATTTCAACAAGATCTCTTAGTGGGATAAAATTACTGTACTTTACCCTCTACATTTCAAGCTCTACATGCAGCAGCTATACCAAGATGCTATGTCTATTGTTCGAAAGCATAGCAAACCTGACATTTTTTTAACTTTCACCTACAATCCTCAATGACCTGAAATAACTATTGCTTTGCTCCCACATGAAAAACCCACTGATCGTCCTGACATTGTTACTTGCGTTTTCGCGTTGAAACTCAGAAACTGAAGGTCATAAGTTCAAGAAAATGCCTTTGGCATAAAAAAACATTCAGTGGGAGTATGTTTCATTATAATGGAAGCAAATAACTTTCAAAATGTCTGGAATTTTTCATTGAAAATAAATCTGAAAAAATTTTATTTCAACGTCTAATGAACTTAGTTTGCAGCATTTGCTGCACAAGCCACTAGTAATAATTTAAAGTAATAATTATTGCCATCAAGCCATTATCATTTTTATTAAATAGATTTTTTTTCTATAAATGCGTCAGTTACTCATTTTACACACATTTTTAATTGTTACATTTTTTTTAATTTTCTAATTTCCAGATTTTTTTTTTAACTTCCTCCATTCATGTAATTATTATGGTAATAAGCAACCCACGATTTCGCCAGGTTCTCTACTGTGAAACTTCTCCTCTTTTCTGTCACAGTTAGTTTAATGCCCAGAACGATCTCTCGACTCATATTATGTGACTGGTGCATGTTGTAAGCTTGGTTGTGCAGTAAAACTTGTTGAAATGAAGATTTACACTCCACGAGACTTCATTGTAGCAGGTGTTGAAATACATTCAGTTTTGTTTCTATGAAATCAGAGGGCACTAGCAGCATTATCGTCGCAGTAAATTCATGACCTTAGGCTTATTGTAAAGGGGAATTAGGATGTAAATTGTAATTACTTAAATATGTTTATGCTCGACCATGCCAAAATGTAGTAATTATACACCTGCTAGCAGTCCTTTAATGCCATTAAAGTACACCTACTCATTAAAGTTCAGGTGTTCAGCCAATGACAAGTCAGCTTTGTACCGTTATATCGATTATTCTCGGATATGCAATCGAAAGACAACTAGCGAAAAGTCACGGAGGCTGGAAATCTAATACTGTCGCAGAAGGTTATGTTCTGTTACTATAAGAATTAGCGTTAATTGTAAATAATATTCAAATAAATTCAATTTGTCATCTCGTTTTTCAATTCTAAATCAATTTCCAGGTTATACATTCTCTGCATTACATCAAGGTCAATGACATTATTGTTCCTCGGAAAAAATCAATACTTTCGCGTCTGCGCACACCTCACAATTCAGGTCAGTTCGCACATAACCATAAGAAAACCTAATTTTAAATAATTCCAAGTTAGAAATATGGTCGAGCATAAAAAGTCATATGAAACTTGCCTATAATGGTAATTAAGACGCTCGTATGAAAATTATGAAATCGCTTGCGCTCGTTTCATAAACAATCAAACTTGCGTCTTAATTACTACCTTATAGGCTCGTTGCATAATGTACTAATCATGTTTAGTCAATATTTCATTATATGTAAGCTCCTTAATGTGCATGATAACGATTTTATATTTGAATACAGTGGACTCTCCTAAGTTCTACAGAACAGAATTGAAAGTTCAGTCCAATAAGGCTAGTGGGTGTGGCAGGTGAAATGAATACAAATTCTTATTGGTTATCCATTAACGAATACAGTACTTTACTTGCATTTCCTGACCGCCCCGAGACTTGTGTATGCGCTTCTAGTACCACAGTGGGTTTCGACAGTTCCGTCTCACAAACGGCACAATTCTCAAATAGAAAAAGAAGAGTTCATTAATTTAAAATCAGTGATCAATATGGATGTCCTAATCAATAAAATATTATGTTTTCCTTTAACAAAAGTATCACTACAAGACACAGGACCAATTTCCATTCAAATGGCAAACCCATTTCTTAGTGCCCGTATAGGGGCGTGTCTAATTCTCCTACGTAAGCAGTCGAACTATAGGATGTCGAACTTGATGTCTTTCGAACTTAAGAGCTTCCACTGTATTACCATTAATTTTACTACTTTCGCTAGTCCTGTTGTTTCAATGTATATTTCGCTTCTGGTAGTGTGGAAGAGAAGGCCTCATGGCCTTAACTCTACCAGAATGAATAAATAAATAAATAAATAAGTAAGTAAACAAATAAGTAAGTAAGCAAATAAATAAGTAAGTAAATAAATAAGTAAATGAGTAAATAAGTAAATAAATATTTAAATAAATAAGTAAATATTTAAATAAATAAGTGAATATTTAAATAAATAAGTAAATATTTAAATAAATGAATAAATAAGTGAATAAATAAATAAATTAATTAATTAAATACGTTACTTTATTGTTACAGGTGTCTAAGCCTTATGTTAAAGTGGAAAATGATCCAATTCATACACATTGTCGTCGCGGCAGTTTCATTTCTTAACAGTAATTAACTAATAATTGGTTTTATTTCTCAAATATTTTCTATATTTACTGGAACTAATTATTATTATTATTATTATTATTATTATTATTATTATTATTATTATTATTATTATTATTATTAGAGAGAAATTTTAAAATTAGATATTAAATAATGGAAAACAAGGGAAATTGTTAATAGGCTATAAGCATTTAAATATGCAAAATAAAAAAGTATGCATTTAAAACCAATAAAGCACCACGTATGAGGCAATTAGGCCAGGAGACAATGGGATAGGTGGCCAGTTTCTTTTCCCCCCTCCATTTCTTACATATTTCATTTCATAAGTGGATGTAGACTGCATATCAGCCAGACGCTCAATCAGAGACAAATACTTATTTAAGGCGCTGCAAATTCATATCGGAGTTTTGTCCTTCTTTTTCCTCTACTTTTTAACGTGAAACCTTTAAGGGCTTAACTTTCGAGAAAAACAGTATGTTCACGCTTTCTGCCATTATTTATAGTAGGCCTTGGACGAATGAAATTATAATGTATTTAAAAGAAAATAGTTTCCAATCCAAACAGCCGTTATAAAACATAAATGGGAAACAAATGAATGTGACAACACAATGAATTCATTGTTTTTCGTCCACAAATGAAATGAGGAAGCAATTGAAGAGGTGGATTTTGAAGTGCCGCAAGTCCTTTTTTAAGATTTTAACTTATAATTGTAATACGATGAAAGAGTAATGGAACGGAGAAAAATTCTCTCCGGCGCCGGGATTTGAACCCGGGTTTTCAGCTCTACGTGCTGATGCTTTATCCACTAAGCCACACCGGATACAACCCCGGCGTCGGACAGAATTGTCTCTGATTGAGTTCCAACTCTTGGGTTCCCTCTAGTGGCCGCCCTCTGCACTACGTCATAGATGTCTATGACTAGTTGGCCGGGATCCGACGGAATAAGCGCCGTCTTAAATCACTTCGTGATTTACGCATATCATATATTATTTCAATGTACCGAAGTACATATGATATTTCCATGCAGATATTCTGCGTCATCATAAGATGAAAGAGTAATGTATCCGGTGTGGCTTAGTGGATAAAGCATCAGCACGTAGAGCTGAAAACCCTGGTTCAAATCCCGGCCCCGGAGAGAATTTTTCTCAGTTCCATTACTCTTTCATCGTATGATGACGCAGAATATCTGCATGGAAATATCATATGTACTTCGGTACATTGAAATAATATATTTATAACTGTAAGTTTATTTAACAGACTTTCCTAAGTCTTCACTTAGTGTCTGCATATGTTTTTTTCTTTCAAACAGACCTTATTGCATCAAATTTATTTTATCAATTTTTGTTATCTTTCTCATTACTTTTCACTTGGACTTAGGCCAGTTTGAAATCCACGTCTTCAATTACTTGACTTTCTTAAATTAAATGCGGGAAATATGAAGACAGAAATGAAAACGAAATATTAAACTTTTATTTGAAATCGTTTTCATGTTCATTTTTATTCAATTTATTCTGAGTTTGTTTTTCATTTCTCTTGCTTTTCTTTTTTCACTTTCTCCTGTTTTTACTTCTCCTTCTCATTTCATTCCTTTCGTTTCGTTGTGCAAAAGCTAACCATATGTTGTGCTGATAGATTTTTTTTTTATCTTTGTTATGTACTTCCACACATAATAACATAACATTACATCTTATGTTACAATAAAAAAAAAAACTTTAACATCAGTACACTGGTACTGTTTCCAATAAGGGATGGCGGTAGCTAGTACCAACATTTTTGCGACATATCTCACATTGGGACAGGGCCGTGCTTGTCTGCATTGGGATCAATATCACAAGCCATAGCGTGCCGCAGGCTCGCGACACAAAAATCATAATTCAAGGTACAAACACTCTGATGGATTTGTCCAAATGTCCCCTCTGCACAGAAATTTCTACGACTTGCAAGACTAGCTTACGAGGGGAATTGTCGGCATTGTCGGGTTTTGCGCCATAAATCGGAACAGTTTGAAGTATTCTGCTTCCTGAATGAATGCAATGGCTTGATTCATTGTAACAAATATGTGGCGATTTTTCCTGTGAAACTCCTTTCCAAACCAGCATTTTCAAGTCGCTCATATTGAAATGTCGTCATCTAGATATCTGTGGATAATCTAGTTGCACATGTGGATATAAGGTCTTCGCAACCGGCTTAATTCGTGAGATTGAAGTTTACATTTGTTGTTTTTGAACAGGAAGATTAGTATATATATTCTTCGACTTCTTTTGTCTTGTATTATCTTATTTTTTATTAATTTAACAGTTGCTAGAAATTAATTAGCATAATAATTTACAATAAATTTACGATAAATATGTTGAATAAAATTTAGAAACTGCTTGTAGCAACATTGTTTTACGGAAAACTGTGTAATGGCGTCAGAAATTTCAACCCACAGAAATTTAAATTACATTATAGTGAAAATTTTATCTTATTTAGGTTATGTATTTATTTTGCTTATAACTCTGACATAAAACGTAATATAAACAAATAAAACTTTAGCTTACCCCTGAAAGAGTAGAACTCGTGCTCAGGGGCGAATTCCTGAATTCAAATTAAGAAGTATATAATAAAATTTGTCTTCTATCTAGTACACAATAAGAATATATAAAAATTTACAATTTTTCATTATTTATAAAATCCATGCATAATTTTTTTAATTTAATACTAGAACTATTAGAATTGACAGGATTAGGATATTTAAATGTAAATTTGTTACATATATTCTTGAGCCTAAATTATTACTATGATTAAATACTGTAGCAGTGTTGCATTTTGGTTCAAACAATCTTAAAGAATTCATACATTTTGTTTCATAACTATGAGAATGCAATTCAAAATTATTTAGATTTTCATGTATGAATTTTATTAATACAATATATTAAATTTGTCTTATTTCAAGAACATTAAAGTCTAAAAACAATTTTTGAGATGGAAAATCAATAGGTTTGTGAAGACATAGGCCTATTTTAATCATTTTCTTCTGTAATAAATAAAGCAGTTTTTTTTTTTTTTTTTTTTTTTTTTTTTTTTTTTTTTTTTTTTTTACAAAACCTTCTCAACATGTCGTAGACTTTCACATAGAACACGCTTAAGCATCTCGAGAGAGATAATAGCATTACTTAGGAAACTGATAGGGTTACTTTTGCGATCACAAAAAGGCCTTTCTCGTAGAATGCAGAAATAGGAAGTTCGTATTATTTCACTACAGGTTAAATTAATTCACTTTCACATGATTTGTGAGAAATACTTTGCGAACACAAACATCTTTGGTAACATGGTAAATAACTGAATTATTGCAAAAGATGGGTAATTATAATATGTAATGTTTATTAGGCTATGTTTACTTTTATGACTTCAAAATAAGATAATTAAACTTATTTTGGTGCAAAACATTTTATCAAATTAAGTAAGTTAGGAAGACCTCTAATTAATGCAGCATGTATGTCTACTGAAACCAAAGTTTCTGAGTGCTGTAAAGACAAACTTCATGAAACGTACGACACTGGAGGAAATAAACACTCGGTCTCAAAATCGGCAGAACAAGAAGCTTACGACACATACACTAACGTATAATTCAGCGTTTACACTTGACGAATGCATACGAGAGATGGAGAGAGAAAGTGTGTTCGCTGCTTTCTGAATCTGTAGTTACACGTTTCGGATGTCTTCATTCCTGGAAAGGAATGGCAGCAGGAATGATCCTAATATAATGACGAAAAGAAATAAATCTTTGCTTATGCCTGGAACTACGAATGAGATAGTCCAGAGTCAGATTTTTAAGAAAAACAATTTTTGTCCGGGTTCATTTCATACACATAGGAAGCTAATAGTAAAATATTATAAAATGTTTAAACAAATGATAGAAATATACGCTGAATAAATAATGATACCGCACCTAATAGCATTGGACTCTAAACTTTTAATTCTCTGTCCTGTAATAGTAATATGCGTTACAAGAGCGGTATGTTGACGTTTTCATGTTCGAGGAAAAGATTGAAAAAGCGAAACGTAGTTGAGCTTTTTTAATTTCCGAGAACATGAAAACAAACATACCGCTCGTGTATCGTACATTATTTTGTACGAAGATCGTTTATTACATACCTGAAAGACGAATTTCTAATTAGTTGCAATGAAATCTCCATGTTGATTTTTGTTTAATGACGGCAACTTCGGAACACCAAAATATCTTTCTTCAACATTGTTGCTATAAAATGTTTTCTGTGTTTACTATACTCCAGCAGGCCGTGATATACGTCTGTTCCCCCCCCCCCAGTCTATAAATGCGAACTTAAAACAAACGGTAAGGTTAGGCCTATGTAATGATTTATTTTTCATTTTAATATTTTATATAACATATTGCAGTAATAACATCGGCATCTGGAATCTTGTTGATTTTTTCACGGCTTCCTTAATGTTAGGGCCTACTTGTATCAGGAATGCAATAAGTTTCGTGGAGTTGTAGACTTTACTTAATTTTTGCAAATATTTAAAAACAATAATTAACAGTGCAATTTAGGTGAAATTGCAGTGGTAAGTTTCCAATTTATAATTATTACTATGTTAAACGTCTCTAAAAATAATATGTTAAAAGCCTAAAGCAGTAAAATGAATGTCGCGCTTAAGCGGTAAGAAGAGGGAAATTGTTATGTGTGTTACGTTGGGAATACTGAATGTGGTATTTCACACTTACCGCGTATTGGTTCTGTGCGGAAAACATGCAAATACGCACGATCTCGCACGAAATGTTTTTGTGGCTTAGGATTATGTAATTTCTCACGGGGCGTGGCAATTACGCACGAGCCAACATTTTAACTGCCAGAAACTCATCAACTGCACACGGCGGCCAGTTGGGATATCAGTGGGTCTATGTCAACTGTGCGTGGCAGTCAGTTCTGATTATATATCAGCTGCGCGAAGGGGTCAGTTCTTGCATTTTTCGTCCCGTTTTTCAGAGACTTAGGACTCTCTATTTTATGAATGGTTAAAAATCCCGAACAGGGTACTTGCCAAGAAATTAAAAAACTGGGTACGTGTCAAGAAGTTAAAATGATAATATCCGAATTGGATACTTGTCAAACAATTATTTCTTATAATAATAATAATAATAATAATAATAATAATAATAATAATAATAATATAAAACCTCTCGTTCTTTCCTACCCAAAGAAATTAATTCTTGTACCTTGAACTTGAAAAGAAAGTAAATTGAATTAAACTTTTCAGAATTTTGTTTTTGACTGATGCCAGTTATCAATGTAGTTATTGAGATTGATATGATTTTAATCACAGTTAAACATCACAAACCATATGTGGGCATTTTTAACGTAAAGATATCCGTATTCAAGAACGAGTACAGTAGAAACCCGATTATTCGTCACCCTATTAACCGATTGCTGGATTATCCGTCTGCCTTTCTCTCGCTTAGCACGTTATTTTTTCTAGAGTGTGTCATTACAAGCCTTTATCCTTATACAGTATTGTCTACTGTTCGAGTTGTACCGTATATATTCAAAAGTCTTCTACGGGTGTCAAAACAATTCTTGTGCTAAGCATCGAAAGAAATTCGTAGGCCTAAATAGTTGAGTGGTTTGGGGAAAGAAAAACTGTGTCTCATTTCGTATCAGAATACGAGATTGGAGTGTAAAGTATGTACAGCTCATGCATTTTGTCAAGACACTCGCGATGCGCAGTAGGGGAACAACGTTTCAGTGTAGGGGGTTGGAGTAGAAGGGAAGGTCGAGTGTGTGTCCACCGAGTTCAAGGCAAAGGCTAATCCATTCCCCTATAATTCGTAAGTATAATCATCCGATCTCGTGGGCAGCTTTTTAGGAAGAGTGGGGGAGTGTCTGGACATAATGCATGAGCTGTAAATCTACAACACGAGACATCCACTATTCCTATCTTCCCACAGACAGCCAATACAAGGAGTTTCCTTTTCCTTAAGAATCCGTCGTTAACAACAGTCTTCAATTAGTGGACTTCTGACTCACTATTTACCGTGTTAAATACAAGACCATGGAGGAAATTACAAAAGTGTCTGTGTTATTCACTAAATTTACGAAAATCTCTTTGATGGTACGGATTATCCGATTTTTTCGATTAACAGTTCTACTCAACCCCTTCATTACCACGGATAATAGAGGTTCTACTATATGCCTAAAACTAATGATAACAGAAGACGTATTTATGTCAAGCTCTTCGTAACCAAGGAATCGCTGTCGCTTTTTTTTTATCTAATGTCGAGTACCGATGAAATTGATGATACCGAGATGATATTTCGATGTTGTGAATCCGAGAATTCGCAAAATGATTTTATATCATTTGTCTTGTAGTTGGAAAAATCGCCAGATAACCCTAACAGATCATAATCAACCCGCGCTGGATTCGAACTGGTCCCCAGAGCACGAGCCTGCTACATACCCGGTAGCAAGAAAGTTTTTGAGAGGCGCTGTAATAAGTGTGTGCTAATTGTAAAGTTTTTATTTCTCATGGTCATCGTTTCTACTTAATTTCCGATACTTAAAAATAACAAATACAAAAAAAATTGTAATGGTTTTTATTCCTTAGTTATTAAATTTAATCCAAGTACGAACAGTTTAAATTGTAACTGTCTCGTTTTTCGCCCTACAGGACAGGTTTTATAGCCTTTATTTTTTTTTCCAAAGGGATTGGAGTGGTTATGGGGATTATATTCACCCCTATTCCAATGAAGTTTCTAATAACGGTATTGTTATTTGTTGTGTCGGCCGTTAGATGTCCCTAGCGTCTGCCGTATAAGACTCTTGCAATTATAACAAATCCGTAATCCTTCGCACGCTGCTAGATTCCCCAATGGTGTATGTTCCCCGAACATTACTTGATTAAATCAAAACAGGGGGTTGGATGGGGGCGGTTGTTGTAACTTTTATTTACCACTGCACACGGATCAAGAAAGGGTTTGCCGTTACTGTGGCTTTGGAGCATTGAAATGGAGTCTACGAACAGTTATTACAGGGATTAGTTGATCAGACGGCGCGCTCCCATAAGTGAACATGTGTTTCTTGTACCGTCTGGAACTTTTGTATGTACTCCACCGTGCTCACTTAGCGGAACATGCCAGTTAATTAGTCACTTTTTAAAAGTGAGTTTATTTCAGTACTAGCCGTATCCGTGCCCTTCGCTGGACTGTTACAAATAAATTTATTTAAAATTTTATTTACTTTACTAGCCATACCCGTGCCCTTCGCTACACTGTTACAAATAAATTTATTTAATTTATTTAAAATTTTATTTACTTTACTAGCCATATCCGTGCCCTTCGCTGCACTGTTACAAATACATTTATTTAATTTATTTAAAATTTTATTTACTTTACTAGCCGTACCCGTGCGCTCCGCTGCACTGTTACAAATAAATTTATTTAATTTATTTGAAATTTTATATACTTTACTAGCCATACCCGTGTCCTTCGCTGCACTGTTACAAATAAATTTATTTAATTTATTTGAAATTTTATTTACTTTACTAGCCGTACCCGTGCCCTTAGCTGCACTGTTACAAATAAACTTATTTAAAATTTTATTTACTTTACTAGCCGTACCCGTGCCCTTCGCTGCACTGTTACAAATAAACTTATTTAAAATTTTATTTACTTTACTAGCCGTACCCGTGCCCTTCGCTGCACTGTTACAAATAAATTTATTTAAAATTGTATTTACTTTACTAGCCGTACCCGTGCCCTTCGCTGCACTGTTACAAATAAATTTATTTAAAATTTTATTTACTTTACTAGCCATACCCGTGCCCTTCGCTGCACTGTTACAAATAAATTTATTTAAAATTTTATTTACTTTACTAGCCATACCCGTGCCCTTCGCTGCACTGTTACAAATAAATGTATTTAAAATTTTATTTACTTTACTAGCCATACCCGTGCCCTTCGCTGCACTGTTACAAATAAATTTATTTAAAATTTTATTTACTTTACTAGCCATACCCGTGCCCTTCGCTGCACTGTTACAAATAAATTTATTTAAAATTTTATTTACTTTACTAGCCATACCCGTGCCCTTCGCTACACTGTTACAAATAAATTTATTTAATTTATTTAAAATTTTATTTACTTTACTAGCCGTACCCGTGCGCTCCGCTGCACCCGTTAGAAATAAATATAAAGTAATTACATAATTAAAATAGGACATTTGATCCAGGGAACATTCGTGTTTGATAGAAGGATAAATAGTTTATTATGTTACTTAATTTAAATTGTATTAAAAAATTAAAATGTGATCATTTTGATCCAGGGACCACTCTTTTGGTCAAAGGTAAAAAGGTATCCCCGTAACATGCCATGAAGGCATTTGGGGGTAGAGCCCCATGCTTTCCATGACCTCGGCACTAGAATGAAGTGGTGTGGTCGGCACCACGCTCTGGCCGCCTTTTACCCCCGGGAAAGACCCGGTACTCAATTTTATAGGAGGCTGAGTGAACGTCGGGGCCGTTCTGAAAGTTGGGCAACGAGAAAAAATCCTGTCACCACCTGGGATCGAACCCCGGACCTTCTAGTCCGTAGCCAGCTGCTCTACCAACTGAGCTACCCGGCCGCCAACTCATTTGGTCATAGAAATTATTTTAGGAAATACAGGAAACGAATGCCTATCAAGTTTTCTGTGCATGAGAAGCTATTTTAATCTTACCTGTCCTCGAGTCACTCAGAAGTTCCTGTAATAACATTATATCATTATGTCCATCTAGAGAAACTACACTTTCCAATTGTGAATTAATAATTAAATATACAAATCGGTTAATTTAGCTTTCGATATTACTTCATACAAACACAAAAACATTCTCTGTAGGTTGTTTCATAGCTTTCGATTGTTGTTGTCCAAGGCCCCTTATAGACGAAGTCATTTGTTTTTTTATTTCATTACACCGTCTTAGATGGCGTTGTTATTGTAATTTTGAAACTCATTTTTCTCATTAAATATCAGTCCTATCAAAATTTTGCATAGAATAAAACTTATCGGAAATTATTTGTAAAGAAACTTTTGTTATGTAATATTTTTCATGAAAATTAATAATAAGGGAGATATTTCGATTTATTTAATTCAAGCCCCCTTATAACCCCTTTATAAATAAAATATTTTGAATGCCATGTAGCCTAAATTCTAAGTTACAACGAACTTAATTTATATTCCAATTTTCATATAAATCGGTTCAGCCATTATCATGTGAAAAGGTAACAAACAGACATACAAACAAACATTTCAAAAAAGCGATTTTCGGTTTCAGGGTGGTTAATTATATATGTTAGGACCAATTATTTTTGGAAAATCGAAAATTACCAGAAAAATTTCGGCTACAGATTTATTATTAGTATAGATTTAACTAGCTAGCTAGTGAGTACAAATTAAAATTATAAAACAAAAATGTTTCTAGCCACTACCGTAAGAGCCAGGCTCGTGTACGGTGTGATCTTAGCCAATAATAATAATAATAATAATAATAATAATAATAATAATAATAATAATAATAATAATAATAATAATCCGTGGCGCTACAGCCCGTGAAGGGCCTAGACCGACCAGCCGGCTGCTGACCTCACGCCCACATGCCGAAGCAGAGGTGGACGATCATCCAACCAGAATGGAGGTATCGTGTGGTTAGCACGATGATCCCCCCAGCCGTTATAGCTGGTATTCGCAACCGGATTTCGCTATCTATCGTAGCTCCCCAAGCGCATCACGATGCTGTGTGGGCACCGGTCCCATACACTGTCCGAAATTTCATGAGAAAATTTCTTCCCCCATGACAACTCGAACCAGCGCGCATTCCGTAACGCGAGTCCTAGGCAGGATGCCTTAGACCACGACGCCACGACGCAGGACCTTAGCCAATAATATAACATAAAATTTTCAGGGACAGTTTACTAAATACAGTACTTAACTTAATTCAAACCAATAAATAACACACAATAGCAAAAAAAAAAAAAAAAAAGAGAAAAAAAGAGCATATTTAATATAAATTAACAATCAGACAGAAGCTAGTGATATTTATTAAAAACATGAATATAGTCGACAGAAATAAAAGGTAAAAAATACACACATTTTTTAATATTACATGTCATGAATAATTTTATAAATTTCTTTTTTTAAAGCTTCAATTTTAAAATATTTCAAATTTGGAAAATGGTTTGTAATTTTATTATAAAGGCTTGGGCCGAAACTAGCACCATGTTTAAGAGATGCACTTGTATGACATTTAGGCTCAATTAATGGGAAAGTAGACTTTTATCTTCGAGTACGATATTCATGTCGATTAGATTTATGTTTTATTTGATTTCTGTGGTAGGAAGTTAGTAAACTACATTTACACATTTCTTCAATAGTTCATACTTTAAAATCTGTATAAATTAAATTTGTTGGGTAAGCCATATTTTTGGTTAGACAAATTTTTATTAATCTTCTGTGTATTATGGGATTAAGTACAGCTGATGCTACTCTACCCCAATTTATTATAACATATTGTATTAATGATTGTACTAAAACTAAACTAAAAATATTATTATTCTCACTGAGTCCTTGGTGATAAAATTTCGAAGTATTATGAATTTATAAATTGTCTTTCTTATACTTGTACACATAAAATCAGTTTATCCCAATGTAAATGCTGATCTATAATAATTCCTAAATATTTGACTTGTGTGGAGGGTATTAGATATGGGCAATTACAATACTTATTATTTGTTAATACATTACATGAAATATTATGTATTAGTAAGTGATAATTATTCAACCTTTCGTTGTTAAAGAAAATGGAATATACAGTAGAACCCCGATTATCCGTCACCCTATTAACCGATTGGCGGATTATCCGACTGTCTATTTCTCGCTCTTTTTTTTTTCTTCAGAAATAAACAACTTAAATGAAGTACTGTTTTGTACATCATATTAGTAGGTTCTACATACGTTTTTGCTACAGAGTGTTATTACAAGCCCTTATCGTTACACAGGATTGTCTACTGTTCGAATTGGCGTTCTATAATATAACTTGTGTATAAAATGTCTCCTACTGGTGTTAACAGAAAACGTGTTGTGCTAAGTATCGAAAAAAAATGAAAATAATTTAATTATTTGAAAAAAGAGAAACTGTGGCTCATCTCGCAGCAGAATACGAGATTGGAGTTACAACTGCGCGATTTAATAAAAAAAAAAAAAAAAACAAGGAGAAAGTGTAAAAAAGTATGTAAACCTACAACATGGGGTCTCCTTTATTCCTATCTTTTCTGAGAGTCATTACAAAGGGCTTCCTTGTCTCTTAAAATCCCGTCGTTGAAAACCAGACTTAAATTAGTGAACTTCTGATCCACTGCCTAGAGAGTTAAATACAAGACCATGGAGGAAATTACAAAATCTTTCATGGTACGGATTATCCGATTTTTTCGATTAACCGTTTAGTCCATCCCCTTCATTACCACGGATAATAGAGGTTCTACTTTAGGTAGTTTTATTAGTATTTAAGGAATGAATCCTATAGTTCCAAAACATGTCTTATCCACTTTTGATTTTTTTTTTCAAATCAAGAAAAACATTTTTCCCATTTTTTATGTTAAAATAGTAATTTTTCACCATTGAAAATAAATATTTTATAGTAAAAGGTGAGCCAATAAAAGGGCGATTTTCAGATTCGTGTCTTTTCGGCTGTTGTCGGGAATTTTAATTGTTACATGCAACAATCTGTTCTATAAAATAACAGTTCCGACTGACATTAATCTGTAGCATATATTGTCTTTCAGTACGTAGGTATATTTCGAAATTTCACTATTACAACACATACGTGCCCCTAAACATGCCTTAGCAGCCCTCGTATAAGGGCAGTCAAGAGAGCCGTCAGGATTGTTGAGGAAGTCAATAGAACTCGGTTATTGACTGAATTAGCAGTGAGACTCGGTGGAGCGGCGGTGCTCATAACTTGATGAAGACAAATCAGAGGGGCGAGCACCCTCGTGGATGAGTTCGGAAAGTCATGTAATTAAACTGGTGTGGGTGGTGAGGACACAGCTGTGCCCTGGACCCTGAGGCGCGCTAGGTCGACGCTCGTGCTTCAGACGGTAGATGTTGCAACTCTGTGGATACCCTCGATAGATTGTCGAATTTTCTAACGTCATAGCCCAGGTAGTGGCGTTTATGTATAGAAAATGAACTAATCTGGGTTCGCAAACCTTTAGGAAAATGAACGAATACAGTATTTGCCTTCCATATTAGGCATTTACATCATTTCGTCACCATTTCACCATTTCGTCATCACTCCATAGCATACTCCGATCGCCGGCTGGCGACGCACGGAGGGGGCTGGCCTAGGGACGAGGGGAGTTGCCTGCTCGACACCTGGGTTCATTCATTCATTCATTCATTTATTTTATTCCATAGATCTTACATGAGCAATGAAGCTTTAAGATGTGGAACATGTCAACATTTTACAATATTACAATTACAATTTTTACAAATTTTTATAGTTTTACAATTTAGTAATTTTCTACAATTTTTACAATTTTGTGCAATTTTTTTTACATTTTGGCGAGATGTAGTGAGATGAGGTGAGGTCCGAGGATTCGCCAAAATATTACCCGGCATTTGCATTTTCGGTGGGGGAAACCTCGGAAAAACCCAACCAGGTAATCAAATCAAGGGGGGTAATCAAATCAAAGGGGTTGATGCCAAGGACTCGCCATAGACCATCCGGCTTCAGTCCCAAGGCTGGGGAAAACCTCCGAAGAAACCAAAGTCCAAAGGGGGATCCAACCCAAGCCCGAACGCAGCTCCGGATCAGCAGCCCAGCGAGTCTGCCGACTGAGCTACATCGATGGCTCTACTAAAAGTATACAATACATAGCCAATCAGATTATTAAATTTACAAACGCAAACGATCATTCATATTTGAGCTATATGTATAATACAAAACAAGTAAGTTAATTAAATTTAAGGCATAAACAATTCAACCAGTTGTGGTATACAGAAATTGATAATACATATCATGCAAAGTACTTCAAATTACAAACACAAACAATTTATCAGTAGAGCTATATAGATTACTATTCAATTTAAAGCATATACAATTCATCGGCCAAAACTATACAAATATATACAATACAAAGTAGCATACTTTCATTAAGCTATACAAATTTGTGCAATTAATATCAAGTAGATTAATTCAATTTATAATCATAAACAATTCATCAGTTGAGCTATACATATTACCATTCAATTTACAGTAGGTCTATATACAATTCATCAGTAGAGCTACACAGACTAGTAATCATTTTAAGAACATATACAATTCATCAGCCAAACTATACAAATTTATAAGCTTAAACAATTCATCAGTTGACCTATACAGTATACTATTCAATTTACAGTACATACAATTCATCAGTTATGCTAAACAAAAAATACAATACATAGTAAACAGATTAAGTCAATATAAAAACATATTTTAGTTGAGCTATATAAAATTGTACATGTCATTTAAGTAGAATAATTCAATTCACAAGCATAAACAATTCATCAATTGTGTAGAAGGTATGAGTATGTAGAAATTTGGTTAATTCTTTTCTGAACCTTTTCTCGTTGTTCTTCAAATCTTTAAGATAATTAGGCAGTGCATTGAAGACTGTTACACATGAACAGCGAACTCTTTTAAAACAGCTTAGACTAACAGAGGGTAGATGAAGATCTGATTTATGTCTTGTATTAAAATGATGAATGTCTTGATTAGTACTGAATTTATCTTGGTTCTTAATATACAGCATCATTAGGGAAAGAATGTATTCACAAGGTAAAGTCAAGATTTCTAAGTTTCGGAAAATATTTTTACATGAGGTCCTTTTATGCACACCGGTCATTATTCTTATAGCTTTCTTTTGTAAAACAAAAACGTATTTAGCTTCAGACGAGTTACCCCAGAATATTAATCCATATTTCATTACAGAGATCCATATTTCATTACAGAATCCATATTTCACAGCGAACCTCAGTGTAGTCAGCCGGTGTGGGTTTGGGAATGCGCCTAGCTTGAGAGTTAGCGCAATAGATGGTAACAGGTCGCAGGGCTGGGCCATAGTGTCCCCTTCCCGTAAATTCAATTCAATTTCATAGGAGATTTGTGGATAGTGACCGTAGTTTGTTCCAGGAGGCTACAAGGTTAAGTATTACTGGAGTTTTACTGTTTGTCATGTTTGACAGAACATAACATAGACCAGAAACATTAAAGATTATATATTACAGTTATATGAATACTAATAAATATAATATAATTATTAAAGAAATTAGTAATAGTCAGACATGTTTCGGAGATGCTTCTCCATCTTCAGTGACTATTTACCACGACGGATGATTCAGGTGATCGAACCGAGTTGTTGCTTGGCTTAAAGGGGACTGACCAAGCAACAACGCGGTTCGATCACCTGAACCATCAGTCGTGGTAAATAGTCACTGAAGATGGAGAAGCATCTCCGAAACATGTCTATTACTAATTTCTTTAATAATTATATTATATTTATTAGTGTTCATATAACTGTAATATATAATCTTTAATATTTCTTATCAAATCTATGAACACTGTATAATTGACCCAACATGTGTGTTTTATCTTTAAATATAACATAGACCACTTTAACAATAAGACTAATATTTACAATTTATATTATTTAAACCTGTGGTATTCAATCTATGGTACGCGTACACCCATGGGTACGCGGGCAATAAGTTTTGCATACAACATCAATCATACGCTTTTGTTATTTCTTACATAATTGCAATGTAGTTTAGGAGGTACGAAAAAATATATTGTGGGGGTACGCCAGGAAAGATGTTTGAATGCCACTGATTTAAACTATATGCATTACAATGCACTATTTTTAATATTTACACAGTGATAAAGAATGTAGGCTTACATTGATAAAAATTATTAATTTATATTATTAAATACAGTGTTGTTTGTTGTGTATTGTAATGCAAAATATTTTATTTCATTATACTGTAGCCTACTTAGTTTGTAATTAGTGTATAATAGTGTATGAAGGGGTTATAGACATCGACTATGTTCAAAAGCCGATTGTCGAAATGACTGTTTCTCGTCTCTAGAATAATTATGATCTTTCTGCAAATATAACTTCTATGGAATATGATTTTTATTTTTAATATATCAATTGTCTTTCATTATGAAATATCATTTCTTTCTTGTTGTTGTTTAGTCAACTATGAGAAGACAGGTCTGAACCTCACAAGTGATACCAACAAGGCACGACTTGTAAGGCAACTATGCCAGGAGATAATGGGGTAGGATGGTCAGTTCCTTTCCCCCTCCATTGCATACATAGCCGACTAGCTATATATTTATATATTTTTCTAAATTATAGACATCAGCTAAAAGAATTTGAGTGACCACAAGGGTCCTGAATACAATAAACATGTACAATATAATGTAATGTGATACATTAAAGAAAAAAAAAGAAAGTTAATTGTTTAAGGCAAATATAAATGGATTAATTGAAATAGAGATGATGATGTAGTATTTGAAGAGAATCCTTGATAATATTTATAAGGACAGACATTACATAATCAAAAGGAATGTGAAGTTCTTTAAGATAATTTCATGTGAATGTTGTAATTGAACCTCTACTGCCAAACAGCAAACCAATGACAGACCATTGTTTAAGAGGGACGTTGTACTTTTGAGAAAGATACGGCAGACAAGGTTCATATATGGACTTCTTCTCAATATCAATTTCGGTGGCCTGATTTAGGTTTCTTTCGAAACGGATAGTAGGGTCAAGAACAAGAGTCCGTTTTAAGTGTCCGTTAATAGCAATAATGTCTGCCCGTCTGAAAGAACCATCTGATGATACACAATGTAGGCTCCTTCCTCATGAATCTCCCAATTTAAAGTTTTTAACGATATCGCCAAAGCATGTCGTACACGATGATGTCTAGCATTAATCAGCAGCTCTTGTTTAACTCTTCAAATTACATGTAACTAAACACATCTGCATTTTGCTGTTTTCGTTATTGTTGTTATTATTATTATTTTTTGTGTTGCTGTAAATTATATTTGCTATATATTTTTATAATGGTTGAGTGGAAGAGAAGGCCCTATGATCTTGACTATGCCAGAGAAAATAAATGAGTTAAAATATGTATAAATGAAGAAATAATTTAAATTATAGGAAATATAATATCCGTATTTGTCAACAATAATCTCACCAGACGTTATGATTTATCTCGAGTGGGATTTAATTGACTATTACACGGTTAGAAGAAAGTATATAAAGATTAGAATAAATAAAGTACTCTAATACAATAAAATATTAATTGACTTACTAAAATTCTATTTCACTAATGTTAGTTTCACCAAAACGTTTGAACGGAGCCGCCATTTTCAGATACTCAGACCCTACTACTATGTTGCGATAATTTCTTCTGAACGAGGTCGGATCCCAAAAGGGCTGCAGAGCCATTGATGAATGAATTACGGAGGAAGGTATTACGTTTACAAGAGAAACAAAATTAATTTCTGAAATACTAAATTGAATAGCAGAACTGAATTTGGTCGCACTTGGGGTTGCGGGCAGTAAATCCTGTCGTGGAAGTTGGTAAAGGATTAAATAATATATTTTGAAATACGATTTGTATAAAAACCAAGGTAGGGAAGCGTTTTAATGATAATAAATCTAAACTTTCCCGCCGCTCCCTCCGCAACCCCTAATAACGTATATAATTCCTACGCACCCTTCCGACACTCCCCGCAAACCCTAGTTTGAAAACCTCTCTGATCTAATTGAAGGCATTACTCTTGGTGTCCCACGTGATTATGTAGAACTTGACGCATTATTTATCCCGTCACTAGACGGAGAAGGATTTAAAGAAATATGTCTGCTAGGTAAGTTTCAGTGACAGGCCATTTATACCGGTTTCAATTAAAATCCTTTGATGGGTGGGACAGACAGACACATGAGCTTGGGAGGAGAGACTTCACAGAGGTTTCCAAGAAGCGAGGAATCTGACGGGGGTGGGGGGGGGGACAAATCGAATGAACTCTCCAAGACCGGAAGATTTTTGAATTGGTACAGACTCTTTGTTGGATAGGCTATATCCCTTCGAATCAGGTAAAACCCTTACTACAAAGATGTCTGTCACAGTCGAGCAGGAACAGAAGAGATGCACCGTGTCGAATGCGGCTTATCCAGCAGTTATGCCAAATTGCATTTAATATCGCCGTATTCAGACGCTTTTTTTCATCTGAAATTAAACTTTTTTTTCAGGCATTGTACGAGGACTGTTGAAAGTAAGGCCCATCGGACATTAAACAGAAACCAAAAATTAAGATAAATGCCCCACTCACTGTAAAAACGTTAGCATTAACTGAAGAACGTAATAGTAATATGCGTTACAAGAGCGGTATGTTGACGTTTTCATGGTCGAGGAAAAGATTGAAAAAGCGAAACATAGTTGAGCTTTTTTAATTTCCAAGAACATGAAAACAAACATACCGCTCGTGTATCGTACATTATTTTGTGCGAAGATCGTTTATTACATATCTGAAAGACGAATTTCTAATTAGTTGCAATGAAATCTCCATCTTGGTTTCTGTTTAATGACGCCAACTTCGGAACCCCAAAATATCTTTCTTTAACATTGTTGCTGTAAAATATTTTCTGTGTTTACTATACTCCAGCACGCCGTGATTTACGTCTGTCATTTTTTTCCCCCAGTCTATAAATGCGAACTTAAAACAAACGGTAAGGTTATGTAATGATTTATTTTTCATTTTAATATTTTAACAACATTATTTATATAACATATTGCAGTAATAACATCGGAATCTGGAATCTCGTTGATTTTTTCACGGCTTCCTTAATGTTACATGTATCAGGAGTGCAATAAGTTTCGTGGAGTAGTAGACTTTACTTAATTTTTACAAATATTTAAAAACAATAATTAACATTGCAATTTAGGTGAAATTGCAGTGGTAAGTTTCCAATTTATAATTATTACTATGTTAAACGTCTCTAAAAATAATATGTTAAAAGCCTAAAGCAGTAAAATGAATGTCGCGCTTAAGCGGTAAGAAGAGGGAAATTGTTATGTGTGTTAGGTTGGGAATACTGAATGTGGTATTTCACACTTGCCGCGTATTGGTTCTGTGCGGAAAACAAGCACATACGCACGATCTCGCACAATAGTAATATGCGTTACAAGAGCGGTATGTTGAAGTTTTCATGTTCGAGGAAAAGTTTGAAAAAGCGAAACGTAGTTGAGCTTTTTTAATTTCCGAGAATTGAAAGAAAACATACCGCTCGTGTATCGTATGTTATTTTGTGCGAAGATCGTTTATTACATACCTGAAAGAGGAATTTCTAATTAGTTGCAATGAAATCTCCATCTTGGTTTCTGTTCAATAACGGCAAATTTGCAAAACAAAAATATCTGTCTTCAACATTGTTGCTTTAAAATGTTTTCTGTGTTTACTATACTCCAGCAGGCCGTGATTTATGTCTGTCTTTTTTTCCCCAGTCTATGATGAATCTGGAATCTTGTTGATTTTTTCACGGCTTCCTTAATGTTACTTGAATAACGAATGCAGTAACTTTAGTGGAGTTTTAGAGTTTACTTAATTTTTGCAAATATTTAAGAACAATAATTAATAGTTCAATTTAGGTGAAATTGCAGTGGTAAGTTTCCAATTTATAATTATTACTATATTGAACGTCTCTAAAATAATATGTTAAAAGCCTAAAGCAGTAAAATGAATGTGTCACTTAAGCGGTAAGAAGAGGGAAATAACTGTTATGTGTGTTAGGTTGGGAATACTGAATGTGGAATTTTAGACTTTCCGCGGATTGGTTTTGTGCGGAAACCAAGCAAATACGCACGATCTCGCACAAAGGAATTTTACAGCGTTATCTTTGTACGTATCGAATTTCTACACATTTAAAGGACAAAACTAAAATTCTTTTAATCATTTATTATCATAATCTTGAATTGACTGAGCATATTGGGAATTAAATCCATAGCTTTCCCAAAACATACTATGAAATGTTTCATATAAAACAATTTTTATCTCAAAAAGGAAACAAAAACTAGCAAAACTGTATTAAACTTGTCTGTTTGAAATATCTCAAAGAATAACCTCCTGAAATTAATGACGTTACTTACGGTCCACCCTAAGAAATTAAATGAAAATTATAATTTCTGGTCATTTACATTCCATATTGAATTAGTTACATATTAAGATAAAATAACCAAACATACATGGTGGGTTAAAAGCCCTCCTTAAATTTAATTACATTTGACTACACATTCCTTTACAGATTTTGTTCAAAATGGAGACCCTGTTTCTCGATACACAAATCACAACCTTTAGACACTGATTTACAGATAGCACTACATAACTCACGATTTTAATCGATTTTCGCGAATGATTGTTCGATCATCTGTCGCAACTGATGCAGATCCTGAAGATCAGGAAATCTTATGTCAAAGTCTGTCACCAATGCAGTGTTCTTACTGTGCTTCCAATTACGTTGTGGCCCATTTTTCTGTGGTTAATTTGCGATTTATTGCAAGGAACTAGCAGTTATCGCATTGAGACGCAACCCAACACAATAAAACAAAACAGCAACAATAACAAGCTATGACATCGGAAAAACAGTTGACGCACGAACATGGTTGTCAACCCACCACTTATTACAACAGCTATTCGTTTGTTCAAGTTATGACATCTGTATATGTGTACAAATTTGAAACCTGAGAACGAATATTGGGGAAAGTGATTTTTGATCCACCTTATATACAGGGTGATTCAAAAGTCGCGCGACATAGGACATCTCCATTATTAGTGTAAATACAAAAAATAGTTTCAAATAAATATTTTAGATAATGGTACGTGTAATTCATGTGCAAAATTTAAAGAAAATCGTAAGAGCCATTTTTGAGAAAATTGCAACAAACTTGTTCGCGTTTCAAGTAAAGTACCAGTTTGGTTAGGGGAAACGCATCCAAAGCTTAGGTGTCACAACTCTGGAGGGTAAGAAACTTAAATTAGAAATGCGGTTTGGGTTGAGCGCCGTGATCAATAATTTTTTTTGACAGGTAAGTAAGTGCTAGTTTCACCAGTGAACCGGGT
This sequence comes from Periplaneta americana, assembly GCF_040183065.1. Classification (NCBI taxonomy): domain Eukaryota; kingdom Metazoa; phylum Arthropoda; class Insecta; order Blattodea; family Blattidae; genus Periplaneta; species Periplaneta americana. The sequence continues at coordinate 194,849,292 of NC_091118.1, read as the reverse complement.
AGTTACAGACAATGTACACAATTCCTGAGAGGGTGGAAATGGTTCTCATCCATGCGGGAGGCCTGAGTCTACGGGAAGCAGCAGAAGAATATCACAGACGGCATCCAGATCAACCTACCCCACATCACGGAAGCATTGGTCGTTTAATGGAACGGTTCAAGACAACAGGCAGTATCCACGACAAAAAACGTTCAGGGCGGCCTCGCACAGCAGCAGGGGATGCAAACGCAGCTAGTGTACTAGCTAAGCTGGTAGTCAGTCCATCACGGTCAACCAGGAAAGTGGCGCAAGAATATGGCACCAGTCAAGCGTCCGTGTCCAGGATACTATCCGTCAATCATTTCCATCCCTATCGTATGCACTTTGTGCAGGAACTGCATGCGAATGACACAGATATGCGGGTGCAGTTCTGTGAGTGGTTTCTTGAACGACAAACGCACTAACCAAACCTTGAAGCTGATATTTGTTGGAGCGATGAAGCCTGTTTCCATTTTAACGGAACAGTGAATCGACATAACGCTGTGTATTGGGCAACCGAGAACCCCCACATAGCTATAGAGGCTCATAATCAGTTTGACCCAAGATTAAATGTGTGGTGTAGCATACACGGCGATGTTGTCATCGGTCCCGTGTTTCTGAACAACAAGCTCACTGCTCCACTGTACAGACAGCATCTCGAGGCTACACTGCTGCCCTGTTTGGATGATCTGCCCCTAGAAAGAAGACTTGGGTTTTTCTTTCAGCAGGATGGAGCACCACCGCATTTCGGATTGACAACCTCGAATTGCTGAATGAAGTTATCCCTGGGCGTTGGATCGGCCGCATGGCTCCAGTGGAGTGGCCGCCTAGGTCCCCAGATTTAACGTCACTTGACTTTTTTCCTCTGGGGACATCTCAAGAATGTAGTTTACAGCAACAGCCCTCGAACACTGGATGAACTGCAGAAAAATATCAGGAGAGCATGTGCACAAATAACACCTGCTGTGTTAAGTAATGTGCGGAGCAGTTACCTCAACCGTGTATGGATGTGCCGTGAACAAAATGGCCACCAATTTGAACACTTACTCCATTAGTGTGCATGGGGAACAATTACACAGGTCGTGCAAGTTTAAGTGATACAATGTTTCAGTTTACCATTGTGACTCTCAACTTACTCAGCTGTCAACAACAAAAAAACACAGTTTATTAATTACGACGCGCGACCCAAACCACATCTCTAATTTAAGTTTCTTACCCTCCAGAGTTGTGGCACCTAAGCTTTGGATGCGTTCCCCCTAACCAAACTGGCACTTTACTTGAAACGCGAACATGTTTGTTGCAATTTTCTCAAAAATGGCTCCTACGATTTTCTTTAAATTTTGCACATGAATTACACGTACCATTATATAAAACATTTATTTGAAAATATTTTTTTGTATTTACACTAATAACGGAGATGTCCTATGTCGCGCGACTTTTGAATCACCCTGTATGTACATGAGTTAAACATTAAATTTGTAGTACATATAAATAAGTTTCCTGGTAACAACAGTGACGTCCACACCTGTGGAGTAACGGCTAGCGCGTCTGGCCGCGAAACCAGGTGGCCCGGGTTCGATTCTCGGTCGGGGGAAGTTACCTGGTTGAGGTTTTTTCCGGGGTTTTCCCTCAACCCATTATGAGCAAATGCTGGGTAACTATCGGTGCTGGACCCCGGACTCATTTCACCGGCATTATCACCTTCATCTCATTCAGGCGCGAAATAACCTAAGATGTTGATAAAGCGTCGTAAAATAACCTACTTAAAAATAACAGTGACATTTATGTCAGAAGCAACATTGGATATTTATGTAGGGTTAAGATTTGATACCTCCAAACTGCTCATATGGTGCTTCTAGACCGGCCGTATTTTGTTTTATTGGCATCTCGCGAATTTTCCTGATCGCAGGAGACCGTGCCCTATTTGTGATTTATGGCTTAAATAAAAATAAATAAAACGGATGCAATTACGAACGCCGGAGCATTAAGCAGCCTATTTTTTATAAGCTGATAAGAACTATAACTTTCTTGTATCGGCTTAGCTCTTGAATATCGTATTTTTTAACGAAATAAAATGGTACAGTGTGGACAGAAATAAGAAGAAAATAAGGGAATTCTGTTTATATAATTTTTGATTGAAGTGAAGTAATTTTGTGAAGTAACAGTATTTATTAGACTTAATTTTTGTTGGATTTTATTCTTTGGTATTTGAAGGTTAATTAATTTTGTTTCGATAATATTTATAGTTTCTTGAAGTGTAATAATTGTAGCCTATATAAGTTTTCTATATCAAGGGACATTAGTTTTGAATTTAGGTTAATGTTCAGTTTCATTAGATTATCCATTATAAGTTTCGTGTTGTTTATTGTATATTGATTTTGTAATTGTAATGTTTGTTTTAACCATTTGTTAAGAGAAAATAAAAAAAAAGAGTGGACGTGGAGTGACATTTTTAAACTCCAGGGCACCTGAAAAACCTCTAGATAAGCACACCTCCTCCGTTCTCGCACAGCACTTCAACCAATGCTTGGGATTGAACCCAAGTCCACGGAAACAGTCCGCGCTGCAGTTACCGCAAATGGTGTCCGTCGAGGTGAAGCTGGTCTGTTTCACGCATACATTGAAAGTTTAATTGACGAGTTCGTATGAAATGAGATTTTGTGTTAACATAAATATGAAATAACTTGGTCTGCTCATAAATGTTTGTACAGCGGTAGAATTCTCAATCAGCGGTTCTTAGCCCTCGTACACGTAGTCAGAGTTGTGGGTACATAGCTAACAATCCTCCATTTTGTTACGTGTGCCGTGGTTCGAACAGAGTGATGGAATACATTTGCCAGATGATGATTGTAGGTGGCAAGTACAGTGTTTTTAGGTTACAGAACCAGTACAGTTCTCAGACAATACCAGCACATAAAAATTGCATCGACGTGAATATATCTTTAAAGTCAGACGGACATGTGGGGTACCAGGACAGAAACGGCGATGTAACGTTTGCAGGTAAATCCATTCCGACACTATAGCTTCGTGACTAATAACACGATTCAAATAAATGTAGTCTCGTTCGATCGGGTATACGACTACGACGCGAGAATGACCTCGAGTTGGCGCCGCGCATGCGCGCTTTGCGGGTGCAGGCCTGCGACTACTGGCGGCCGTTATGGGCGTGAGTGAAAATTTTCGGGCAGCATATCTCGCGACACCGATGTTCTAGCGTGCTGATTTTGATGCCACACCCCGACATTTTAAAATTTAAATGGAAATCTGTGAGTCATCATCATTTAACACAAATAGAGTGTAAATATTATTAGTTTATTACTTAGCGAATCCAAACCGGTCTCAATCCAAACTAACCTGTCATATTATATACAGAAAATTTTATTCCTATAATAATAATAATAATAATAATAATAATAATAATAATAATAATAATAATAATAATAATAATAATAATATTTATTTATTTAATTTGGCAGAGCTAAGGCTGATATTATTAATACAAAATTATAATACTGTAAGAAATTCCTAATATAGTTTAAGTATGATTTTTAGTAGGTTATTTGATTACGCTTTATCAACATCTTAGGCTATTTAGCGTCTGAATGAAATGGTGATAATGCCGGTGAAATGAGCCCGGGGTCCAACACCGAAAGTTACCCAGCATTTGCCCGTATTGGGTTGAGGGAAAAACCTCAACCAGGTAACTTGCCCCGACCGGAATCGAACCCGGGCCACCTGGTTTCGCGGCCAGACGCGCTAGCCGTTACTCCACAGGTGTGGACAGTATGATTTTTAACCTTAACTGAAATGAAAGTGTATTTTCTTTTTTTATTTTTGTTACTATTTTATTTTGCTTTTGTCCCATATTTAATTTTTCGTGATGTATTTGTAACATTAAATCCAGACGTTTGAGGTGGGCAGGGCATGTAGCACGTATGGGCGAATCCAGAAATGCATATAGAGTGTTAGTTGGGAGGCCGGAGGAAAAAGACCTTTGGGGAGGCCGAGACGTAGGTGGGAAGATAATATTAAACTGGATTTGAGGGAGGTGGGATATGGGTTCCTTAAAAGCCAGTAAGTAAGTACTTGTATTTGTGCTATTTTAATTTCAATAAATCTAAATCTAAGTTAATCATTTAAGATTTAAATCTACATCATTTATTATTTGCTATTACATACACTAATAATATTACTAATCCATCACAACTCTCATTACAATCTTTTTCTCCACTCTGAAATTATTATTATTAACTTTAATAGTATGATCTGTAGGTGCTTTTTAACCTCCTGAGTCCTGAGACATATTTTGTTGTTTTGTTTTTGAAGTTCAGTATAATTCTACACTTAAAAAAATGTCACTGGCATGAGAAAAAAAATGCTGAAAAAATTCTGCAGGTTACAGTTAGGACACAAATGCAGGTATATTATACTATACTTCGGATCTCTGCACATACATCTTGTATCACAATCATGTATATAGTGTATATATTCTCAGGACTCAGGAGGCTAAGTCTCTTATCTTGATATTTTAAATGTTTGTCTGTAAAGTATGTATATTTGTGATTTATGTATGTTGTTATCCTTTGACTCTTCATAGTAATCTGTTCCTGATATTACTTACTTACTTACTTACAAATGGCTTTTAGGAACCCGAAGGTTCATTGCCGCCCTCACATAAGCCCGCAAGATTAATCCAGTCTCTATCATCATATCCCACCTCCCTCAAATCCATTTTAATATTATCCTCCCATCTACGTCTCGGCCTCCCCAAAGGTCTTTTTCCCTCCGGCCTCCCAACTAACACTCTATATGCATGTTAAATTTTAGTTCTAGAAACAACAGATATTTTTGTGAATTATGTATCATTTGTGTAATGCTCCTGTTATTTTTAAAGAGGGAACTGTCTCCAAACACGAGCGTTGCTCTTTCTGGTTACTTTTATGTAACGTTTTATATTTTGCATGTTATTGTCAATAAATGAAATGAAAAATAATATAGAAAACTTAAATAACTACATTGTCCTACTTAAACGTATAACATTTCTTTATTTTATTACTTACTTACAAATGGCTTTTAAGGAACCCGAAGGTTCATTGCCGCCCTCACATAAGCCCGCCATCGGTCCCTATCCTGTGCAAGATTAATCCAATCTCTATCATCATATCCCACCTCCCTCAAATCCATTTTAATATTATCCTCCCATCTACGTCTCGGCCTCCCCAAAGGTCTTTTTCCCTCCGGCCTCCCAACTATCACTCTATATGCATTTCTGGATTCGCCCATACGTGCTACATGCCCTGCCCATCTCAAACGTCAGGATTTAATGTTCCTAATTATGTCAGGTGAAGAATACAATGCGTGTAACTTTCTCCATTCTCCTGTAACTTCATCCCGCTTAGCCCCAAATATTTCCCTAAGCACCTTATTCTCAAACACCCTTAACCTATGTTCCTCTCTCAGAGTGAGAGTCCAAGTTTCACAACCATACAGAACAACCGGTAATATAACTGTTTTATAAATTCTAACTTTCAGATTTTTTGACAGCAGACTAGATGATAAAAGCTTCTTATCCTTTATATGGTCGTCTTTCTCTTCTGTAGGGGCGTGAGCTTTTATAACTATGATGTCGCATCATCTACCCTTCTTTATTTTATTACTTTAAAGTATTGTTGATATTTACACTCGGTTTGCTTCTACGGGTAGGGTAGCTCAAAATGTTTTTCACATACCTAATACACCTCGATATACGCACCATTAGTGGTGTGACAGACGTCCAATCTGTATTCCACCTCTCTGCATGTGTTTTGCAGCATTGCAGGTGTAACATTTGCGACAGCTGCAACAATGCGATGGTTGTATTTGTTAACCTTCCCGGACGTGTGGAATGTAGCCTCGTCCGAGAAACAAACCATATGGAATGCCTCATCTTCATCAGTTTTTGCCAGAATTGTCTCCACGAATGCCCTCCGTCTCAGCTTGTCTTCAGGTTTGATTTGATGACGAACCTGAAGTTTGTACGCCCGTAGGCGCAAGCGTTTATGGACGACATCGTGTACTGTCGAACGAGGCAAATTTAGCTTCCTACTTGCTGGTTGGATTTTTTTACGGGGGCTCCGCTGGAATGACGTACGAATTAATTCGACATCATCCACTGGAACAGCGCTCTTGGTGTGGTGGCTCGACTTCAGTTTCACGAAGCGGTCTGTCCCATTTCATGATTGTTACGTACTTTGGAATATCGTTAGTTGGTCGCAGTTGATATTCATGCCGAAATCGACTTTGTGCCTGCGTAATAGATTTCAACTAAGCGAGAGAAAGCACACAGTGTATTTTGCTACGGAGTCCACATGGTTACTGACGCTAATTGGCTATTTCCGCGAACGACGTAGTTTGCGCATGCGATGTACACTTCCGCCATGCAAACAGAGAAACCATTTTGAGTTACCCTACTCCAGCCGTGGCGAGAACGTGACTCGCGAGACATTGTGGCTCGCAGTGATAGCTGTGCATTTCGCTTGCTTCCAACCCCCACCCTCTCACTCACTGGAGTCAAACTCCGTTCCATTTGTATTTGTCTCTGACCTGCGAGTGGCATGTGGCTCTCTCGAAACCATGTACGAAAGTTCCAAGTAAGATGGGAGGACGCATTTTTTTTTCTGCTGTCAATATGATGAGAATATTAAATGTATAATTTGCCCACAAGTATTACGAGGAAAACGGTTGTATAACATAAAACGGTATTATACTATATGTTACTGATGTAAAATTGTTGTTGTCATCGTCGGCATCGGCAGCATCATCATCATCATCATCATCATCATCATCTCTGTACGTCGACCCTTTTTCAGCAGATGTGCGAATAATGCGGTTAGCTTTTCAATTTGAACTGACTGATTTACTATGTGATGTCAAATGAAAGCTAATGTAAGGACTTGACAAATGTTGAACTTTCAAATCTTTGCAAGTAAATAAATATCCGAAGCTTCGTTCTTTCGCTTGCTCTGTTGAAGCCATGTCCGCTACAACTTACGTTATGAAAAATTATTCTCAACAATTAAAATAGTAAAAACGAAATTTAGATCACGACTTACAGACAAATACCTTCGTGATCAACTACGACTGGCAGTAAGTGACATAATTCCTGATTTTGAAACTCTGTCGCAGAGACATTCTGAAGACAGTTAATTTTAGGTTGTGATAATGTGTCCTATGTTTTCTTATTCATTTCTTTCTTCGTTACACGTACTAAACATTAGTTTGTAATCTTATACTGTATAAAATTATATTTAAGTGCTTGACGTAAGGAAAATGAAAATCCGTTAATAAGTCAGACAGTTGCTTTACTTCCCCTTCGGGTGTCCGCCTCTCTCCATAGATGCTATGCACGTTGCAGGTTACACAGTGGCTCGGCGCACGATCACATTTTCGCCACCGCTGTCCTACTCATAGAAACAAACAGAGTGTAAATATCAACAATACTTTTAAAGTAATAAAATAATGAAATGTTTAAGCCGGAAACAGTGTATGTCTAGAATTTTGAGTGCTTTCTTCGAAATATGTGGAGGATTCTGTGCATTTATTTCATTGAATTATTTCTGTGTTGCAGGTCTCCTCACTGAGTGGACTCCGTCCCATGCTGCGGTGGAGTGGACAGACTAGGAGAGGGGGATGGTGAGTAAGATTATATAATCTAAAGCGTGCGAGGGAAATTATGAGTCGTAATTTTCTTCCTTTTAGGATTGATCTTTGGGTCTGCTCTGTCTTCATTGTTGTCAAGATTTTTAAAGCTTTGCTAGACTTTCACAAATACTCGTAGAGGAAGCACCGGTCGAATGTGCAAAGGCACGCGTCCCACATGTCCCTCGACCAGCCTCCTTCACACCTCGCTCACCTGCGATCGGAAAAATCACGCCACCACAGTGATCGACATGTTTGTACTATTACTTTCCATTCCAATATATACACTGTATTTACTCGCTTATTGTACCTCTTCGCATATAAGACCTCTCTCTAATTTAAGAGCAAAATGTAATGTGCAGAATGAATTGTGAGTAATGTCATCAAATTCAAGGGGGTTATTATTTGAGATATACTAAGAAAAACGTTTAATAGGGGCCGGGGGGGTTAGCATGCTGGTCTCTTACGCAGAGGGCCCGGGTTCGATTCCCGGTTGGGTTCAATTTTCTGGTTGAGGTTTTTCAGGGTTTTTCTCTCAACTGTAAGGTAAATGTCAGGAAATTCAGGCCAAAGCGTCTCTGAATATCACCGGCTTCACTCATCACCAAAATCATATTCATAACAAATCAGTAAACATCTACAGACGCCATTTAGTTCACAACAATAAAACCAGTACACAATCCTTCGGATTTTTACCTAAAATATTAACTCGCGGTATGACCAGAGATGTTAAAACGAGTATTAATAACAGCAAAAAAAAAAAAAAAGGTTTAATACAATTTTGCTGGTTTTTGTTTTCTTTTAGAGAAAAAAGTTGTTTTATATGAAACATTTCATAGCGTATTTTGGGAAAGCCATTGATTAAATTCCCAATATGCTCAGTCAATTTGAGAGAGCAGTGTATTATTTTTTCACTGCTTGTATACTTTGTGACCTGGCAGAGTGTAAGAGAAGGCCCTATGGCCTTCTCAACCAAATAATAACAGACATTTCTCATATTTATTCTGCGTTTAACTAACGCCTTAACAGTGCCAGTATAAGTAAAGAATTATTATTATTACTATTACTATTACTATTATTATTATTATTATTATTATTATTATTATTGTTATTATAACAAAAATTATTCAAAGAATCTTGTTTTTTTTTTAATGTGCAGAAATTTGATGCGAACAAATCTAACATTTTAAAAATTCTTTGTCAGAACGAAAATAATAATTGAATAATAATGGTTGAATGGAAAAGTGGTATATATGCGGTCCCGGGTGCTAGGAAAATAGTAATGAACTGTGAGGTAAAGTTTATTTCACTAGTGGAATAAAGTAATGTTGAATAAAAGCCTACTTTAAAAACGCAAAAGTATTTAGTAAACGTATGTCTTTTTTTTTTTTTTTTTTTTGTTATGGTCACGGATAAAATTACATTATTCTTTCTTACACACTTATCACAAGAATTGTTACCGACTACATGACTTCTAGCAATTTGATTCTTTACAATTCAATTTTTCACCCCAATGTACAGGCTTACGGAATTTACAAGAATAACGTGATCTGTAACAATTCTTGTGATAAATGTGTAACAAAAATGTAATTTTGCGGTTAAAAATTGAAATAAATTTCTGTACGAAGCAACTATAGAATTGATAACACATTTTTAACTTCAAAATACTATTAATATTTGAGGAGAAAAATTCGCTCCGGCGCCGGGGATCAAACTATAGAAGCAACTATAGAATTGATAACACATTTTTAACTTCAAAATACTATTAATTTTTGAGGAGAAAAATTCGCTCCGGCGCCGGGGATCAAACCCGGGTCCTTGGTTCTGCGTACCAAGCGCTCTGACCACTGAGCTACGCCGAATTCAATCCACAGCACCGGATCGAACCTTCCTCCTTCAATGTTTCCCTTTGTGACCTGACTCCAAGTTAGGCATATACGTTGACGTTTTATGTCCAAGTCAACTGCCATTATACAAGGGGCGCACTCAACTGAGTGACTGTTTGGCCGGGATTCCGTAGTTAAGTGCACAGTGAACTGTACAGAAATATGCACTGCTAGCTATGATAATATTAAAGATGTTATTAATTTGTCCTACAGAATACTATCTGTAATATTGACAATTAATATTTGAGGAGAAAAATTCGCTCCGGCGCCGGGGATCGAACCCGGGTCCTTGGTTCTACGTATTTTTTCTCCTCAAATATTAATTGTCAATATTACAGATATTATTCTGTAGGGCAAATTAATAACATATTTAATATTCAAAATACTAGCCAAATTAAAGAAATTATACTTATGAATTGTTCATTCTTTAATTATAATATTATTTTACCCTTAAAACTGGAGGAAAAAAAATAAAAACTTCAAATTAGAGTAACTGAAAATATTGAGAATATGACCCATTTTTATACGACATTTTTTGCTCAAAATTTCTTCGGGAATATATTCAGTAAGTGACGGTAACTTCTCTTGAACCACTCTGTATTTTATGCTTCCTCTGTACTTGGTAGAGTAAGAAAGTAAACATTTGAATTTGGAAATATTGTAAATTACAAGTGCAGAAGAATTTATTACTTTGTCGTTGGTTTGCACGCCTGTGTTCGTGCCTGCAACAATTTCAATTACACAAGTATTACGGACTACCCGCTGTGTCTTCTTTAATAGGAGATCTCAATTAAAATGATAATCCGCCCGGCATCGATCGAATGCTCTGAAACTTTGTTAGGAGCTCGTTAGTAGCCTCCCCTCGTACCGACCGATCTTTTGATGAAGTTGCATTGTGACGTCATAAGGATACGCGTCCGTATTTCGGGGAATATTTGAGTTTTACTTGCGTAAGTAAGGAATTTATATACGGGCCAGTAATTAGAGTTACCTTCAGAAATAGATGCTTCGCACTTGCAGCTATGCAATGACTTTAACACATCATTGCTCCGTTTGCGAACTATGGCAATATAACTCCTGGGTTATGGCAGAAAATCACGTATAGTCAGATCTCTAGAATTCCGGGTGTCCGACAGAATTACCACCAATAAAATAAAATGCAAGGTGGAAGTGAATTAGTCTTGCAGATTTTCATAGCGAGTAGCTTATGTTGTACTTACTTAGTTACTTACTGGCTTTTAAGGAACCCGGGGGTTCATTGCCGCCCTCACATAATCCCGCCATTGGTCCCTATCCTGAGCAAGATTAATCCAGTTTCTATTATCATATCCCACCTCCTTCAAATCCAGTTTAATATCTTCCCATCTACGTCTCAGCCTCCCTAAAGGTCTTTTTCCCTCCGGCCTCCCAACTAACACTCTATATGAATTTCTGGATTCGCCCATACGTGCTACATGCCCTGCCCATCTCAAACGTCTGGATTTAATGTTCCTAATTATGTCAGGTGAAGAATACAATGCGTGCAGTTCTGTGTTGTGTAACTTTCTCCTCAGTCCCATTCCGAGGCTTATTTGAAGTATTCGTAACAAGCTGTTTTTTACGGTGATGGGTTGTTAGCCCTTCGCCCAACCCCCAATCTGGAGGACCACCCCTCATCGGCTGTCCGCGACTGTTATTCAATATATGTTGTATCTATAATATCATATTGGTGGAAAATTCATACCTTTTCCCCCCCAAATGTGTAACAATCTCTTATTCGGTAACTATTGCGAGTAGGATCGTGATTCTTTTGTCCATATCGATAGAAAATCTAATAAAAAATAATTTATCCCTCTGACGTATTTCAATAGCATGCACGGTTTTCGTGTAAATTTAATTTTAAAAACCTCTAAATCCAAGCCATTGCACAATGCAGAGAGCAGCTCACCAACCTAGACACACCGAGTTCGTTGATCTCTTACATCTATATTACAAGAAGAGTATATTAGCGACGATGTTGCCGGACTGCTGACACTTCAAACTTGATTTTCTAATTATACGTGCATTTAATCATAAAACGTAATATAGGTTTTCTGTTCATTTACGTGTACCTATCGTCCCTTTCAACCTGGACGATTATTTCATTTCCACTCTGTATATAGGGCGTTAAAAAGGGACTTAAGTATTATGAGATGTGGTAATATTAATCAAAACAAGAAAAAATATCTATTAACTATGGGTCCTAAAATGAATATCTTCCGACATAGACCTAAGAGCACTTGTTGATCAACATGATGGGAAATGCTCAGTGTGATTTCCATTAAAAGATATCCAATATTCTGAGAGATGGTAGTACTCATCAAAACGAGAAAAAGTCTAATAAATATGGACCCTGAAATTAAATTTTGTAAGAAACAAGGGTTTTGAATTTGGTATTGTAAGAAGAACATATCTTCTAATGTAAATTCTTCGCTTGTTTCTTATTGGGTACGCAATATCTTATCGGAAATGCAGTAAAGAAAGTGTAACAAGCTGTGAATTCCTAAGATTTATTTGTTTATTTATTTTCTTTCTTTCTTTCTTTCTTTCTTTCTTTCTTTCTTTCTTTCTTTCTTTCTTTCTTTCTTTCTACTGGCAGAGTAAGGCCATAACGCCTTATCTTCCATTCAACCGGAGGGCAGAAGAATGCGTTACAATGAATGGAAATGACATTGAGTATCTCTTATCATGTTCATGAACAAGAAGTACTTATATATCTCGGGAGATGTTGATTTTAAGACCCATATATATTAGAATTTGTTTTCTTTATTTGTTTATACTACTACAACTCAGAATATTGAATGCAAAAGATTATTCTGCAATAATTTGTTTGCCGAGGTATGTGTGATTTTTATTGGCAGTAATTCTGCCGAACTTGTATGTTAAACAACAATATACTTTATTTTCATTTTAGAGCAGTTGTTGGAAATATTATCCGCTTCCAAGTATACATAAACAGTATCTTAGGTTCTTGCAGCAATAGTTTCCTTCAGTGTAACGTATGCTCCTTCAGTGTAACGTATGCTCCATTGAGAAATGAGTGTTGGTATTGTAGAAATTTTTAGTAGGTTATTTTACGACGCTTTATCAACATCTTAGGTTGCTTAGCGTCTGAATGAGATGAAGGTGATAATGCCGGTGAAATGAGTCCGGGGTCCAACACCGAAAGTTATCCAGCATTTGCTCATATTGGATTGAGGGGAAAACCCCGGAAAAATCTCAACCAAGTAACTTGCCAATACCGGGAATCGAACCCGAGCCACCTGGTTTCGCGGCCAGACGCGCTAGCCGTTACTCCACAGGTGTGGACTATTGTAAAAATGACGGGATCTGCAGATCATATGTTTTTATCATCTCCACCGAAAAATTGATCTTCTACTTCTACATTAGACCAACTGCTTTTATTTTTAAGCACTTGAAGAATATTCTTCCTAAAATCCTCCCTCATTCAGTAGTGATCTTGCATATCTTGGGGTCATAGACGAATAGGTTAACCACCCGGTTGTCAAGACCCAGAAGAGATGTAAATACTTTTATAATATTGTGATACATTGTATTTAAAAAACCTGTTCGCGACTACATATCGTCATTGATTTTCTGAAACCTCCTATATGACTTTACAGGAAATTTTTGAGGTGGAGGAAAAAAAAAATAACTAAAAATCAATAGGCGTACATAAGAATATGAAGTAATTCGGTAGCAAACGTTGGTGAATATGATTAAACATAAATGACATCGAGGATCAGGACAGGCCTATTAGCCTATTTTCTCTAAAGTCATATAAAAAATCCACGACGATATGCGGACTATTTGGTCTGACGCCTTGAACACAGACATATACAAGCCCGTCTTGCAGACGTGGCGGAGATGTTGCCGCTATCTCACGGGTTAGTGTTAAAGTAACTTTTTTTCGCTTTGAATTACATTATTATTATTATTATTATTATTATTATTATTATTATTATTATTATTATTAATGAGTAGATGCTCCGTGGTACTGTTGATACAGTACGAAAGAGAGCAAACACAATATACACAAAAACAAATAGAAAACAACACTCAGTAGTTGTTGTTGAGTTGTTTAATCAACTGTCCGAAGACAGGTCTTAACCTCACGAGTGATATCAAGAAGGAACCACTTACGAGGCAACTAGGTCAGGAGTTAATGGGGTAGGGTGGCCAGTTCCTTTCCCCCCACAACACTGAGAATACAATAATATTCAAACACAAAATAAAATACACTGAGAATACGAAACAAAATCAAAGAGCACAATTGCGAAGCAGTGGACAAGGATTTTATTATAAAACTGTAATACAATTACTATTACAACTCAATAACACGAATATAAAAGCACATGGATCCAACTCACAACACTAGCTCAAAAACACAACACAAATTCCTCCTAGCACTACGCTAAAGGATTCATTCACAGTTCATCCATAGTGTTCACAGTTGAATTATTTTTCCTACTTTTTTATAATTTGTTTCCCTTTTTATTTAAAAACTAGCTGAAAGCACTCGGCGTTGCACAGGTTTTCCTCTCTGCTTCTATTTTTTAATTAAACTAGTTATTACATTTTCGGAAATCTCGGAAATCTAACTATAGACAACCAAAACGAATTGTCTTTACTAAGCTAGGATGAATCTTTACTTAACGTCACTTACATGAATTGATGAACTCTTTAGCGAAATGCCTGCCAGCGTTAACTCAGTTTAAAACAGTTGTAAATCAGGCACCAAAAAGGAAACATGTCTCATATGCCTGATGTTCAACTGTTTTTTTTAATTCGTATATTTATTTGTTTTTATTTATTTATTTATTTATTCTGGTGTAGTTAAGGCCATTAGGCCTTCTCGTCCACACCGCCAGAAATACAAATAAAATAATAGAAAAATCAAAGTTTGAACAAAGTAAAACCCATCGAAAATATGATTCCTTTTCCTCTTTCTGATCAGTTTCAGCATCGAATCAATATTTACATAAATAATTTCATTTACATTGGAAGTTTTTTTACTCCTTGACCACTCTACACCCAATTATATCATACCCAGTTTTTTTTTAATATGACTTGAAAAAACTATATCTCAGAAATTCAGAACATATTACTGTATATTAATTCTTTTTTATACACAGAATACAGATGGAATATAAACTTGCAATAAGTCATTTTTTAACATAAAGACTAATATTCTGAGAGACGTATAGGCTTAACAGTATTTTGGATATTAAGATACTGTTGTTTCCACAATGCATAACGTATTACATTTGCAACGTGATTATACAGATAGAATTTCGCAGTAACATATTTTCGGACGCGAACAACAATATTTTGAGAGCACGTATATTTTAGAATTAATACAGTGTTATTTTCAGTCGCCTTATGTACATACACATACTGCATTAGCAACATGACAGAAATATCATTGAATTGCTTTTTGATATATGTAAAATCTCTTTTTTTTCCACTCCTTTGTAATAAATATAGCCGAGGATGTAAAAAAACACGCAGTTTTAAGTCAATGTCTGCAATTTTGAGCTATTATCCTTGAGCTTCATTTTAATATGACCATTACAAAAGCTAGTCGCACTGAAATTGTAGTTGCTTAAAATCGAAAGGGTATCATAGCAATACCTGAGATGTTGGTTCTATTAATTAGATTTTTAGCAGCATGATTTGGTTATGAAATTTATAGGATAAATATTGGTAATAAATTAATATCGGCTGTGTGGCGAGCAGCTGACTACGGACTGGAAGGTCTCGGTTTGGATCCCGTGTGATGACGGAATTTTGTCGTTTTCGAACTTCCAGAACGGTCTCGAGGTAGAATTTTGTCACGCTCATCCAAAAGTCCCGGGTTGGATACCTGGCCCCGGAACAATTTTTCTTTCGAAATTATTCAAGTCATCTTTACAGGGAGGTACACCTGAAATCAGATTTGTATGATTTAGATCCATGGGATTTGAACCTTGTTACACAAATTGATTGTGATTAGTTCAGTATAGCCAACTTCGTAAAACTCAGTTCGGTGTGTAATGTTGAAACATGTTGTCTTGCTGAAACTGGGGTCAAGTGAATGTGAAAAGTTTTGAAGAGGGCGTTCTCGTATTTCCGAAATAGAGAAGACAGAACTTAAAACCCTGACAGAGAAAGGGACCCGGCAGGCTCTCTCCTCCCCTGCTCTCAAGGGGTCGGCAGCCTTGCTCCAACAACCCACCAAGAACTCTTTTAAGTTACATCTTGCGCCCAGCCTTTCAGAGCTTTCAATCGAATAAAAAATAAAATACTCTCCTGCAACAAGATGGCCGCTATGTTTAAACTTACACCAGCAGCAACTAATTTACAATTTAATTGAGGTCTGCTTTTCTTTGTTTTTTTTTTTAGTTCACTTTCTTTCGCTTCAGTTCTTTTCGTCATTTTTCATTTTCTTTTTCTTATACCTTCATGTCTCTATTCCATTTTTCTTTCTTATTTACTCTGTTTCTATCATTCTTCGTCCTGTTTTCTTTTTTTTTTTTCTCTCTGTACATTTTTTCTTTGACATTCTATTCCCAAGTTAGTCATTTTTTTACCATTTCGTTTCCTAACCTCATTTTCTTTTACATTATCTTTATTCCTAGTTTCCTTTTGCAATCTACTTTCTTCTGTTCTCTTTTCCCTTTGCCTTGTTACATCTTTCTCTCCTTTTCTTTCTCCCTTCGTTTGTTTTCTGCCTTTGCTTTGTTTTGACGTTAAATCTTTATGTTCGAGGTACAACAGAGAAAAATTGTAGCTTTTGACATGAAATACTTGCTCTGACGTCACTCGCGGTACCACGGAAACTGAAGTGCAAAATGAAGTTAGTGCTTCGTGATTTTCCACACGGTCCGCCTCGCACCATTCTCTGTTCTATTTAATGTGCCTATTCTTGTTTCTGCTTTCTCCTTCAAAATTCTGTAATGTTATGCCAATGGTACTGCAAAAATCAGAGTGGGACAAGTGGCCTATAGGCTTGGAGCTCACATTGAACTTCTTCTCAGTCTCAATTTCTCTTGGAAGGATTCGTTTTCGCGTAGCTCTTAAATGTTTCTCTTCCTATTTCCTTATTCATTCATTCATTTATTCATTCATTCATTCGAATTTCCTTTTTTATTCTTTTTCGCTTTTTTCTTACGAATTCTGTTATTTTCATTATTGATATTTTATCATTGTTTCTCTTTTTATTTTTTTATTCATTCATTGGGCTTTCCTTTTTTCTTGTATTTCTTGTGACTTCTGGTATGTTTATTAGGCCTACTTGATATTTTATCATTGTCTCTCTTTTTGTTTTTTCATTTATCCATTCATTTATTCATTGAACTTTCCTCTTTTCGTGTATTTCTTGTGACTTCTGGTATTTTTATTGATATTTCATCATTGTCTGTCTTTTTGTTTTTCCATTTATTCATTGGACTTTCCTTTTTTCTTGTATTTCTTGTGATTTCTGGTATTTTTATTGATATTTCATCATTGTCTGTCTTTTTGTTTTTCCATTTATTCATTGGACTTTCCTTTTTTCGTGTATTTCTTGTGACTTCTGGTATTTTTATTGATATTTCTTCATTGTCTGTCTTTTTGTTTTTCCATTTATTCATTGGACTTTCCTTTTTTCGTGTATTTCTTGTGATTTCTGGTATTTTTATTGATATTTCATCATTGTCTGTCTTTTTGTTTTTCCATTTATTCATTGGACTTTCCTTTTTTCGTGTATTTCTTGTGACTTCTGGTATTTTTATTGATATTTCATCATTGTCTGTCTTTTTGTTTTTTCCATTTATTCAATGGACTTTCCTTTTTTCGTGTATTTCTTGTGACTTCTGGTATTTTTATTGATATTTCATCATTGTCTGCCTTTTTGTTTTTCCATTTATTCATTGGACTTTCCTTTTTTCGTGTATTTCTTGTGATTTCTGGTATTTTTATTGATATTTCATCATTATCTGTCTTTTTGTTTTTCCATTTATTCATTGGACTTTCCTCTTTTCGTGTATTTCTTGTGACTTCTGGTATTTTTATTGATATTTCATCATTGTCTGTCTTTTTGTTTTTCCATTTATTCATTGGACTTTCCTCTTTTCGTGTATTTCTTGTGATTTCTGGTTTTTTATTGATATTTCATCATTGTCTGTCTTTTTGTTTTTCCATTTATTCATTGGACTTTCCTTTTTTCGTGTATTTCTTGTGACTTCTGGTATTTTTATTGATACTTCATCATTGTCTGTCTTTTTGTTTTTCCATTTATTCATTGGACTTTCCTTTTTTCTTGTATTTCTTGTGATTTCTGGTATTTTTATTGATATTTCATCATTGTCTGTCTTTTTGTTTTTCCATTTATTCATTGGACTTTCCTCTTTTCGTGTATTTCTTGTGACTTCTGGTATTTTTATTGATATTTAATCATTGTCTGTCTTTTTGTTTTTCCATTTATTCATTGGACTTTCCTTTTTTCGTGTATTTCTTGTGATTTCTGGTATTTTTATTGATATTTCATCATTGTCTGTCTTTTTGTTTTTCCATTTATTCATTGGACTTTCCTTTTTTCGTGTATTTCTTGTGACTTCTGGTATTTTTATTGATATTTCATCATTGTCTGTCTTTTTGTTTTTCCATTTATTCATTGGAATTTCCTTTTTTTGTGTATTTCTTGTGATTTCTGGTATTTTTATTGATATTTCATCATTGTCTGTCTTTTTGTTTTTCCATTTATTCATTGGACTTTCCTTTTTTCGTGTATTTCTTGTGACTTCTGGTATTTTTATTGATATTTCATCATTGTCTGTCTTTTTGTTTTTCCATTTATTCATTGGACTTTTCTGTTTTCGTGTATTTCTTGTGACTTCTGGTATTTTTATTGATATTTCATCATTGTCTGTCTTTTTGTTTTTCCATTTATTCATTGGACTTTCCTCTTTTCGTGTATTTCTTGTGACTTCTGGTATTTTTATTGATATTTTATCATTGTCTGTCTTTTTGTTTTCCATTTATTCATTGGACTTTCCTCTTTTCGTGTATTTCTTTTGACTTCTGGTATTTTTTATTGATATTTCATCATTGTCTGTCTTTTTTTTCCATTTATTCATTGGACTTTCCTTTTTTCGTGTATTTCATGTGATTTCTGGTATGTTTATTACTTGATATTTTATCATTGTTTCTCTTTTTGTTTTTGTCATTTCTTCATTCATTTATTCATTGTACTTTCCTTTTCTCGTGTATTTCTTGTGACTTCAGGTATTTTTATTGATATTTTATCATTCTCTCCCTTTTTGTTTTTTCATTTATTCTTTCATTTGTTCATTGGACTTTCGTGTATTTCTTGTGACTTCTGTTATTTATATTGCTTGATATTTTATCATTGTTTCTCTTTTTGTTTTTTTTTTTCTCTCAGAGGCTCTTCATTTCGCTCACCAGAGACAAGGTCCAAATTATAAAATATCCATACTAGAAGGTCCAGACAGGCATTGGTCCATACTCTTATGTTCGGTTCAAGTTTGTCGAGTATTGTGAAGTTACATTTTCGTCGATGTTCGCTCTACAGGAGGAGGCCTGTCATGTAACTTCATCCCTCTTAGCCCCAAATATTTTCCTAAGCACCTTATTCTCAAACACCCTTAACCTATATTCTTCTCTCAAAGTGAGAGTCCAAGTTTCACGACCATAAAGAACAACCGGTAATATAACTGTTTTTATAAATTCTAACTTTCAGATTTTTTGACAGCAGACTGGATGATAAAAGCTTCTCAACCGAATAATAACAGGCATTTCCGATATTTATTCTGTGTTTAATTTCGTCCCGAGTATTATTTATATTTGTTACTGTTGCTCCCAGGTATTTGAATTCTTCCACCTCTTCAAAAGATAATTTTACAATTTTTATATTTCCATTTCGTGCAATATTCTCGTCACGAGACATAATCATATACTTTGTCTCTTCGGGATTTACTTCCAAACCTATCTCTTCAGGTAATCCATAAATTTATGTACGGCCTCTTCATTCATTTCTTAATCTAGCTTAGGAGAAAGATTATATTCCTGATATATTTTTAATCTTCCACATTTAACCATTCTTCACTTCTCAGGACCTTAATCGCTATTTCTCCTTACCTGTCCTGTACTTTTAATGCCAAAGTTTATGTTGCCCCGCGTGATTCAATTGCCGTAGCGACAACGCTTCTCAACTGTTCCTGCACACAGGCGTCGCACGTCCGCGGTACTTCTGTTACATCAAAACTTTCTGAGTGGATGAGAACACTTTTTTTATTTTGTGTGGCGAAAGTTATTACGTGGAGGAGATATCTGCCAATAAAAACACAAGCATCCCCCGTCCTCACACCCCCAGCGAGTGAAGGATCGCTCGGCCACAATCGATCAGGATCTTGCTAAGGGGTGTCCAAATAAAAAAAGACACTTTAACGACATAAAGATTAGGCATCAGTCCTCCATATCGGATAGCCAGGTTCAAATCATAATGACACAATAGCGGAATATCTGTGTACAATTACTGTGCTGTCGGGTTTCCAAGAGAACTTAATGAAGCTTACCACAACTTAGTTCTGTCAACGCCTTCTCACCACAAGTGGCAGTCTTCAGTTCCCTGTAATTCTGTGATCCTCTTGAAAATCAATCTATTGTAGAGCTATTCCATCTCAAATCGACCGAAATATAGAGAAAATTGACCTTACAATTTCTAAATACAATAAAACTTTTTTTTTGTACGCAGAGAACTGCAATACAATGTTTTGTGCAAAGTTTGATGAATCCGAACTTCATAGTGTTTAAATTAAAAATATTTAAATTTATCGTATTTTCATAAAATTTGCAACTTTAAACTGTTGTAGCTCCGAAACTCTTTCACTCAATGATCAAAATCATGGTTTATTTTGATGCTGAGAAATGAAAGTTTATATTGACATATAAACAGATTTTCTTACTTTTTATGGAAATGGAGAAATTTAGATTTTTCCTCATTAAGACGCCTTTGGCTAGAAAAAAATATTTTTAAAATATATACTTAGATTCCGCATTGAAAGTACAAATAAACATATTTTTTACTGATGGTATGTTGATAAGAAAGTATTGAAAATATCAAATAAATAAAATAAATAGTACGCGCGTGAACTAACCAGCTGACTGTGAGGCGGGAGCTGGCCGAGGTAAGCAAGGCCAGGAGACATAAACACGTGATGTATCGTCTAGCAGTCATGGCTGTGCTAGCTTTATCACAGGTTTTGATGAACACAGGAGTAAAACGACGCCCACGCTCGCTTATCTTCAGCTCTCGGCCAGTGCGTGCGGTAATGCGCCGTTCAAGTCCAGGCGTGGGAAAATAATTTATTTAATACCCTCGAAACTTATTGCCGTACCACAAAGCAAACAATGCCGAATCCCTCTTAATAATGCAAGGTTTTTTCTTAATATTTTTTTTACGTTTTTACAAATGGCCAAAAAGCCTAAAAGCAAGTAAAATCAGATTATCTCTCTCTCTCTGTATACAATAAAAATAAGGATTACTTCTTATCATAACCTACCAAATGTCAGCTTCAAAATGAGCTCCCGTTCAATGTTCTGCAGTAAATGGTTCCAGAGTTCTGAGCGCTGAAAGAGGCTTGTTTTTATAAAATACGCCAAATTTGTCGCTCAATAATATGAAATCCGTATATTTTTGCAAATGCACTCTCCTCAGCACCTTGTATAAATAGGGAAAAAATTAGAGTATAAAAAATGTTCTGATCGATTTCATATGGAATAGCCCTATATGTCTACTCCCCCCCCCCCCCGTCCCTAATATTTAGAGTTCCTTTCATACTGTTTCATTCGTAACATATCGTCAACTTGACGAGGTTCTAGACACATTTATAACAACTAATCAAAGGAACCGCAGTTTTAGCTCTGAAAAATCATGCAAGACTTATGCTTGCTACAGTAATTTGCAAGTTTCTGAGGTTTTGTGAGAGAACAGAATTATTGTTTTGCTACATATTATCTCTCTCGTCACTTCCATTTTGTTGTATGCAAACTTTATTTACATGAAAGAGCATTTCTACCAACTACAGGCTAATGTGCCGCTTCCATCTGCGAATATTATGTACTAAATCTCGTTATTTTTAAATACTGTATAGAAGTTGCGAAAATGTAACTGTGAAGGAAAGTTGTAAAAAGCAGTCTTTGTTGATTAGCCATCATAGTAGAAAAAGTAACTTTGCCACTTCATTATTTTCCCTGCAGCACTACTCGTATCTCCTGTCAGAACGTTTGTGTAATTGAAAGATATAAAGATTCATCATTATCGTCATCCTGTAAATTCTGAGAACTCCTGCAATTTGAAATAGTCCTTTACCTACCTCCTTTCCATATACATATCTAAATATGTTTTGTCTGTTTTTAATGCTTCCATTAAGAGCAAATGCAACCCAGGAATAGCATCAACCAGGTAATTTGTCCGAAACGGGATTTGAACCCGGGCCCTCTCGTTTAATGGGTTTTATCACAGCGGTGGACTGTCCTATCCTATCCTAATTCATATGTCCTATCCTGTCTAAATTTATGTGCCTTATCCTATCCCAATTTATATGTCCTATCCTGTCCCAAACTCTGTTCTACCTGTCCTAATCTATTTGTCATATCCTATCCTAATCTAGTTGTCCTCTGTCCTATCTTAATCCATGTATCCTATCCTATCACAATTTATATATTATAACCTATACCAATATGCTGTGCCATTCTATCTATCTATCTATCTATCTATCTATCTATCTATCTATCTATCTATCTATCTATCTATCTATCTATCTATCTATCTATCTATCTATCTATCTATCTATCTATCTATCTATCTATCTATCTATCTATCTATCTATCTATCTATCTATCTATCTATCTATCTATCTATCTATCTATCTGTCTGTCTGTCTGTCTGTCTGTCTGTCTGTCTGTCTGTCTGTCTGTCTGTCTGTCTGTCTGTCTGTCTGTCTGTCTGTCTGTCTATCTATCTGTCTATCTGTCTGTCTGTCTGTCTGTCTGTCTATCTATCTATTCTGTCCAAATCTGTATGTTCTATTCCCATTTGTATGTCCGATCCTATTACAATCTATTTACCCTATTCTGCCCTATGTCCTAACCTATCCCAATTTGTCCTATCCTATCCTATCCTAATCTATATGTGTTATCCTATTATGTCCTCTCTTATTCCAATCTATTTGCCCTATCCTGTACTAATCTATATGTCCTATCCTGCCCCAATGTACAGTATGTCCTGTTCTATCCCAATTTATGTTACATTCTATCCTATCCAAGTTTGTCATATCTCAATCCATATGTCCTATCCTTTGCCATTTATATATCCTATTCTGTTTCAATCTGTTTGCCCTATCCTATCTTATCCTATCCTAATCTATATGTCTTATCCTGTCCCAATTTATGTCCTGTTCTATTCCAGTTTATATTATATTCCACCTTACCCATATTTGTCATATCTCAATCTATATGTCCTATCCTATTTCCATTTATATGTCCTATCCTATCCTAATCTATACGTGCTATCCTGTCCCAATTTATGTCCTGTCTTATCTCATTTTATATTATATTCCACCCTATTCACATTTGTCATATTGAAATGTATATGTCCTATCCTATTCTAATCTATATGTCCTATCCTGTCTCAATTTATGTCCTATCCTATTCTAATTTATGTCCTATCCTATTCTAATCTATATGTCTTATCCTGTCTCGATTTATGTCCTATCCTATTCTAATCTATATATCTTATCCTGTCTCAATTTATGTCCTACCCTATTCTAATTTATGTCCTATCCTATTCTAATCTATATGTCCTATCCTGTCCCAATTTGTCGTATTTTATTCTAATTTATGTCCTATCCTATTCTAATCTATAGTCTTATCCTGTCTCGATATATGTCCTATCCTATTCTAATCTTTATGTCCTATCCTGTCTCAATTTATGTCCTATCCTATTCTAATCTATATGTCGTAAGCTATTCTAATTTATGTCCTACCCTATCCCAATTTATGTCCTATCTATTCTAATTTATATGTTCTATCCTGTCCCAATTTATGTCCTATCTATTCTAATTTATATGTCCTACCTTGTCCCAATTTATGTTTTGCTCTATTTCAATTTATCTGTCCTATTTTATTCTAATATATGACTTATCCAGTCCCAGTTTATATGTCCTGTCCTATCCAAATTTATATTATATCCTATCATACCCAAATTTATGTCGTACCCCAATCTATCTGTCCTATCATGTCTTCATCTGCGTAG
Source organism: Periplaneta americana (assembly GCF_040183065.1). Lineage (NCBI taxonomy): Eukaryota > Metazoa > Arthropoda > Insecta > Blattodea > Blattidae > Periplaneta > Periplaneta americana. The sequence goes on along the minus strand of NC_091118.1, from coordinate 194,825,397 downwards.
ATTTTCTAAGTTTGAGATAGGTCAGCAAGAGTGGTGACACTGTGATGAACCGTTATCGTGGATATCTTCCTTGTCTTCCGTCTCATCATCATCGTGAAATCTTTACCGTTATAAAAAAGCCATCAGTGGTCTTTATCCTGTTTCTAGTAGCTGTACAATTTTATTATGATAACCCTGCGAACCATCATGATCATAATAATCAAACGAATCCAGATTCCAGGGATTGGTAGTCAGCAGTACAGCCTTGCGCCGTGATGCTGTAGTTATGAAGCACCGGTGAGATATTGTAGTACGAGCTAATATTGATGCTGTAAATTGGAATCAACACTGACTGAGCATTTACCAAGAAGAGGCAGATTTACATTTACTTCAGGGCACGAGGGACGGATTAACAAGGGAAATGAAGAGAGGGCCGTAAAACAACGAACTTCCTAGTGTGTACGCTTTGGCAAACATCGTCTGTGATATTGTCAGATGAAGATATGGAGATCTCGAGCAGAGATGAGACAATATTATTGAAAAATATAAGAAAAAATTTTTAACCGGAGATTAAGGTGGTATTGAGTGACAACATAGCGACACACGAAGTGTAACAGGAAGACTACGTCGCATTCTTGCAATCATGTTGGGGTGAAAATGAGAACTTTGTATTTCGTAATAGAAGTGTTTACTAATACGTGGTGTTTTCAATTAAAAACAATTTAATGCTGATAAGCAAAACTACAATAAAATTGGAAAAGACTGAATTAATCCGATCTAGGTAGGCTATACAGTAAAAATAAAGGACGTACTGTACGTAATACTTACATTATGTCCTCCTCATTGTGGCTGTATCTCAGAAGCGGATGGACAGAATTAATTCCTTGTTATCATCTCGTTTAAAATTATAAAGGGTGAACTGTAAGTAATGTCATTAATTTCGTGGGGTTATTCTTTGAGATATTTTAAATAAAAAAAATAATAATACAATTTTGATCGTTTTTGCTTAATTTTCAAGATAAAAATTGTAGTACTTATAGGAAATATTTCATGGCGTGTTTTGGGAAAACCATTGATTTAATTCCCAATAAGCTGAGTCAATATATTAGAGCAGATTTCGACGTCTGCTAATAAATGAAATAATTTAATATTTGCCAACGACGCCGCCCCTTTGTCATTGACCTCACCCCTCTTCGTCAATGGCTCCGCCCCTCTGCCAATGGCCCTTCCCCTTTGTCAATGGCCCCGCCCCATTGCCATTGGCCCTGGCATCTTTTCATTAGCCACGCCCCCTTTGCCAATGGCCCCGCTCCGTTTGTTCATGGCCACGCCCCATTGTCAATGGCCCCGCCTCTCTGACAATGGTCCCGCCCCTGTTCGACAATGACCCTGCCCCTTTTTAATAACCTCACCCCTTTGTTATTGACCCCCCGCCCTCTTTGTCATTTGTCCCTCCCCTTGCCCAAAGTCCCCGTCCCTTTGTCATTGGCACCGTCCTTTTTGTCTCCGACCCTGCTCCATGTCTTTGGCTCAACCGTTTGTCATTGGCGCCTCCCCCTTGCCAAAGTCCCCGCCCCTTTGTCATTGGCACTGCCCCTCTAACATTGGCCCCACCCCTTTGCCAAAATCCTCTCCCTCTTGGCAAAAGTCACCGTCCACTTTGTTATTGGCCTCTCCCCCTTTGTCATTGGTCCCGCCCCTTTGGCATTGCCTCCGCATTTTGTCATTGCCCCTTCCCCTTTGCCATTGGCCCCTCACCTTTGCTAAAGCCCCCGCCCCTTTGTTATTGGCCCCGCCCCTTTCTTATTGACCCGGCCCCCTTTGTTATTGGATCCTTTTATCATTGGCCCCTCCCGTTTGAAAAAGCCCCCTTTTCGTTGGGCCCGGCTCCTTTTCCATCGCCCCGCCCTTTTTGGCAATGGCCCCGCCCCTTTTGTCTTTGGCTCCACCCCTTCGTCATTGGCCCAGCCCCCTTTGTCATTGGCACTTGCCCTTTTACATTGGCCCATCCCCCTCTGTCATTGGCCCGCCCCTTTTTCATTCGCCCCTCTCCCTTTGTCATTGGCACCGCCCCCTTTGTCATTGGCCCCAATCCCTTTTTTGGCTCCCCCTCTTTGCTATTGACCCAGCCCCCTTTGTCTTAGTTCAAATTCTGGTTGAAGTTTTTTCCGGGGTTTTCCTGGGTAAGTTTCGCCGCTGGACCCTGGGCTCATTTCACTAGCATTATCATCTTCATCTCACTCAGACGCTAAATAAGCATACCGGTTGATAAAACGTCGTAAAATAACAAACCAACTAACTTAATCGTCTTTAACTTAACTTAAGGACCCGACTTGAATACTATTAAATCTGCGATATGAGTAGCTCAAAGAAACTGGACTCTGTTCACTATGTGAAGACGGTTGATTCAATTTTTTTAAGTTATGTGGTAATATGATGAAAGAGTGATGGAACAGAGAAAAATTCTCTCCGGCGCCGGGATTTGAACCCGGGTTTTCAGCTCTACGTGCTGATGCTTTATCCACTAAGCCACGCCGGATACAACCCCGACGCCGGTTAGAATCGTCTCAGTTTAAGCTCCATCTCTTGGGTTCCCTCTAGTGGCCGCCCTCTGCACTACGTCATAGATGTCTATGAACGCAGGACCGAAGTCCATACATGTGTTGAGGTGCACTCGATTGAGTGACTAGTTGGCCGGGATCCGACGGTATAGGCGCCGTCTTAAATCACAAAGTGATTTATTACGCATATCATATATATTTTTTGATGTACCGAAGTACATATGATATTTCCATGCAGATATTCTGCGTCATCATATGATGAAAGAGTGATGGAACGGAGAAAAATTCTCTCAACCAGTCACTCAATCGAGTGCACCTCAACACATGTATGGACTTCGGTCCTGCGTTCATAGACATCTATGACGTAGTGCAGAGGGCGGCCACTAGAGGGAACCCAAGAGATGGAGCTTAATCTGAGACGATTCTAACCGGCGTGGGGGTTGTATCCGGCGTGGCTTAGTGGATAAAGCATCAGCACGTAGAGTTGAAAACCCGGGTTCAAATCCTGGCGCCGTTGAGAATTTTTCTCCGTTCCATCACTCTTTCATCATATGATGACGCAGAATATCTGCATGGAAACATCATATGTACTTCGGTACATAAAAAAAATATATATATAAAAAAGTATATATATATTATGTGGTAATGTTTTTTGTTGTCCCTGATCATTCATAGTTGTTTAAGCCTATAACATAATCTACATTTGTCACATTTGCTTGTAAACATTTTCTTTATTCTAAAAAAAATAAGTGGCGTTAATGCGTTCACTACAGGTAATACCGCCAGTATGCGTCATACTTTTCTTGTATTGTAAAACCTTGTTATATAATATATAATTTATTTCCAATAAATAGTCTGCCCAGGCATCCTGGGTTGCCAATAACACAGAATAACACACATATAAGAATAATAACGATTAAAGTAAAATAGATGAGTCAAATTGAAATGTGAACTAGGAGCTTAAATTTAAGAAATAATAAATTTGTACATATATTGTAACAATCACACACTAACGGATAGAAAGAAGGGTGGGGATTATGATATTCCGTATAAATGATTTTTCAGAATCGCCGCGGACCCTTTAATGCTAGAAGTAATTATTTTTGGAATGATGTCATGGATTCCAAATGTTTTGATAGTATATACAGTTGATCGTGGGATGGTGCCCCTCGCTCCGATCATTAAACCATGTACTTCCCAGGTGCCTTCCATCTGATATTTTTCTCGAAAATATGGAATAGTAGGCTCATAAATTTGTTGTTTCTTTTTGTTGACCTCAGATGGTTGGGTCTGGCTCATCTCAAATCTAACAGTTGGGTCCAGTATAAAACCTTTGCTATTAGTCTTGTCTATAGCCACGATATCCGCTCTTCTAATTCCGCCGCCTTTAGACGCAACGAAGGACCTCGAAGGAACAACTTTTGAAACGGAGTCTACATTCCATAGGAAAGGCTACAGATCAAATTATCAGTATTATTACTCGTATTTCTGGTCGTTGTAACCTATTTTTTTATTTTTATGGCTTTAATTCCTTCAGTTACCCTGTTTTGAAAGATCGAATTAAATTACACTTGAGTTGTCATTTATGAAATAGGAATAACTTATTGTAGACGTGTATTAGGAACCCGCAGCAAGTATTAAGTGGTTTAGAGAAAATGACTGTCACTTTATTGAATGCTCACCAAGTGTCTGGTTTCCTTTAAACGTCTTGGAATACCCCTAAGTTGGCTGTCGATCCCACACCACACACTTGTGCGCTCCGTTAATGAGGACACAAGAGTTCGAAATCGATTGCATGTCGCCAGGCAATTGTTTTCTTTACACCTTTCGCCATTAGCAGCGCCCACTTCCGAGGTATTCATGAGCTCTGTGTGGAGATTATAGCCTGGGCTGCTGTAGGTCTAATAGAGGTGGACTCGTGCAAAGTGGACACTTCCCAGCCTCGTGAGAACGTCCGTTACCTTCCAGACAGCATTGTCATTCAGGTGCAATGCGGTTTCAGGGCGTTTGTTTTATGAAGTAATGCACGACTTCAGTCTTTGACAGTGTTGAACGTAGTACGACTTTTCTTTTAGCGTTGATACCTTATATCAGTCATGTCAATTGGTGCCCATAGGAGCAAGCGCGCGCTTTAGAGCCCAGGAGAGCCTGAGCGCTTTACAGCGGAAAGGAAAGAAACAGACGAAAGAGGTAGTATATGCCGCTTGATCGAGCTATATTCAGGGATGACCAGCACTGATTCAATAGATAAAGGGAAGAGAACTTATTAAAACTGTATCCATGTTAATTTTTAGATTTGTCTGAGAAGTCTAATTCATTCATTCATTCATTTTATTCCATAGATCTTACATGTGCAATGAAGCTTTAAGATGTGGAACAAGTCAAAATTTTACAATATTACAATTACAATTTTTACAAATATTTACAATATTTTACAATTTAGTAATTTTCTACAATTTTTACAATTTTGTGCAATTTTTTACAATATTTTGGCGAGGTGTAGTGAGATGAAGTGAGGTCCGAGGACTCTCCAAAATATTACCCCGCATTTGCCTAAGTGCATTATGAGAATGTAAGTTTTAATTTTAATCCTCATTTTTCACAAGTTTGTTTTTTTTTTTATTCAAAAGGAATATTTTCTCAACTTTTTTTTTTTAGAAAAGTGAAATTTTCAGATATAGGCCTATTTATTTAGTAGCCTTACAGGTACTGAAACAATGTTTTCGCAAATATAATATACCGTAAATACGTATTACTGAAGATAGTGTATTACAAATTTTGAAATTATTCGCATGGAAAATTAATGTTTGTATGGAAATGAATTAACAAAGCAACTACTGTTACATCATAAGCAAAAGATATGTGCCCATGTGTTGTAAAAATATCAGCTCCATAGCTTCAGTAGATATCGAGAAAATAATTTAATATTCTAATGATAGCAAGTTGCGCACCAATATCACCTTAAAAGCATAATACGATAATAGTTTTGTTATGGAATATTAGTTACACTTAAAACATATGCAGTACCTAGGTAACTTTCCTTTGTACTATAATATTGTTTTGATTAGTTGATTGATTACTTTTATAAGGCTAAAAATACCATCAATATCAATTCCAACTTACCATGTCATACTCAATCTCTTCTTTTTTTCTGGATATCACTTTCTTTGTGAATGATGCGTTTCATTCGCTTAGTATAGTATAGTTTTAGATACTATGGAATTTATGTGAATATTCCTTCTTAACTCTTTATCATGTTATTAATGTTTAAAACACAATTGCAATATTAAGAAATTGATGTAAATATTTTAGTTTTACAGACAATATAGACAATATCAAATAGAAAGAAGCCATGTAAAAATAACGACATAAAATTTCGCGTTCCGTATGAACTTTGTGCATCACTGTTTTCTTAATCCAACAGGCTGCTTATTCCTCCTTCCATAAGTAGCGCTTGATGCCCGCGCACGACGTCAAGGTCAGAAAAATGCGCTTGCTTTGACATCACTGCCTTATATAGTCAGAAACCTCCGACGTTTCGGAATTACGTTTCTGTTTCATCAACAGGAGGGTTGGTCTGTTGGATTCTCTAACGAACTCTCCTGCAAGACTGAACGTTGGCTGTAAGCATTGAAGTAACTTATTGTGATGTACCGAAGTACATATTATGATATTTCCGTGCGGGTTTTCTGCTTTACAGTCCGCGTCACCGTTTTTGGCGTGTGAAACAAGTAATGGGGACGTTACGTACGAATGTTTTACCTTTGCAGCAGTCATTCTGACAACTGTGTTTGACAAATGGCTGATGTGACGTGTATAGGAAGTGGTTTCATTCTCAGCTGCACTAGCAACATCCTCACAAATTGGGCACTATACTCTAGGACAGCGTTTCTCAAACTATGGTCCTCGGACCACCTGTGATCCTCGAGGTCTGCCCTTGTGGTCCTTCAAAAAAGACAGAAAAAAAATAAAATTCCAACGAATTGCGTATCAGTCTATAGCTGAAAATCTCAGAGTTTATAAATGACACATGGCAATCGCCTTTCACTTTTTCTCCCAGTACTGACATTTTATGAAATTTACTTACTCTGCCCGTCTACCGACTTCCCACTCTACTCTCAGCAACAAAAGAGGGATTTAAAGCACTATGAACGTGGTGTTTCTCGCCATCTTTTCCCTGCACATCTGGCGCCGTGCCTGTAACCCAGCTAGGGACTACCCGAATTCATAACAGAGGACCAAAGTACCGAACCTTTTCATGTATTTATGACTTTCTTAATAGTTTGCACATTGAAATGGTCACGTATTGTACGTCGTACACCAATAATAGAACATGCAAAATTGCATCTTCACTTGTTGAAAATCGGGCATGTTTCTGCATTAATTTTTTATTTCTCTTTTTACAGATGTCCATATCAGAAATTTTCTTCTATTAACATTAGCTTAATTAGTTAATACTGATATAAAATTGATTGAATTAAATTAGTTTTAATTAATATTTCTACATTAAGATGTAAGTATATGGATATTAAAATATGCTATATAAGTGATAAATTTGCTTTCGAAGGGAACAAGAGTAAGGTGGTCCGCGGAACTGTTCTGACTTAAAAAAGTGGTCCCCACTTCAGAAAAGTTTGAGAAACGCCAAAACGCTGGTGCTAGCTGTACCATATGGTGGATGTGTAGAACAGAGAAAAATTCTCTCTCTGGCTTAGGGCTGTATTACGTGATGTGCTACAAAACAGAAACAGCCCCTGTTTGACAAAATATAATCAGTTAAAGACTTTTAATATTCCACCTTTATGCAACAATCACTTCTCTATTACTTGCTAAAATATTCCGGTGCTCACCGCTAGAAGCGCTGATTTACAGAATTGTTGCTATTATTTATCGAATGCCCTAAATTGCTTGAGCTGAATCCTTTATAGTTAACGCGTGCCAGCTGTGGCTTTCAGTCCACTGTTTCCCGCACAGTAATTAACAGAGGCTTCGTCCCGTGACGTCAGTATCAATGAAACAAAAACGGATCGCACGGTGACGGTAATGTAGTTGGTCATTGTGACAGGATGTAAGCTTGTCCGACAAGAAGAGAGCGCGCTTCTTGCAGCGCCGTGCTGGTTGCATAATCGCGGTAATGTATTGGCTCGATTGACGTACTTTGTAATTCTCTGTTGTTGTGGAAGCCATCTCCAAACCGTAGCCGTGCTGAGTTTACAGGCGAAATTATGTCAGGATGTCTCAACTAATTTACACCCGATGTATGGAACATGTTCAGGTCGTTCCATTGCTTTCCAGTCTCCTCACTACAATGGACGAATTCGATCTGCACTTTCCAATATTCCTCATATCGCCTCGTCGAGGTTTGCTGTCTGGCTATGGAATCTGATCAAAATACGAAATGAGAAATAATTGTACATTACGACGTATTGTATGTATTTATTCACACTGCAGTGGGTATATACCCGGTGGCAATGGTAACTAATTACACTCAATAATGACAATAATAAACTTATTAATTAAAAAACAATTAATAATAATACTAACAATTAATAATAATAATAATAATAATAATAATAATAATAACAACAACAGGGAATATACTAAATTAAATGAAACGACCACTTAAAATAACATTTGAAATAAATCTAATTTGTATCTTAAAATTAAGATCGAACTAAAACCCACGAGTATGATATGTTCATATCTGCACAAGTACCTTTAAAATTACACTCATTTCGCTGTCAACTCACTCACTGCACTGGAACTACGACACATTTCACTGATTCTATCCTGATTTCACTAACACTTCAAAAACATTTCACTGTTCAAATACTATGCACTGCCACTATAAACTATAAAGCTTCACTGAAAGGAACACGTTTCACTTACACAGCACACTTCACTGACACGACATACTTCTTCACTGATACAACACACTTCACTGACACAACATAATTCTTCACTGATACAACACTTCAATAACAAAATATCATTTACACCCTTTAAATACTGTGTATAATTACCGTCTATTAGTAAGGTCCTTAAGCCTATTTTTAAATACATTTTTGGTTGTTGGTAAAGCCTTTAGTAAGTCTGCAGGTAAAGCGTTCCAGTCCCTGATACTACGATTGAGAAAAGAAAACTTTCCAGTGTCCGTCCTCTGCCTTCTTTCCCTCAATTTATATGAGTGGTCGTTCTTTGAAGAGTAATTTGGCGGCTGCAACCTATTTTTTGTTTCTCTCCAGGCAGGCTCACCTCTGTATGTTTTGAACAGTGCGCATAATCGAATATTGTATCGTATTGTTTTAAGGGGTGTGATTTTATGGTGAATATTTCGTTTATATGATGTCATTCCATTTTCGACCAATGAAGTATAATGATATTTTGAATTTCAACTAATCGCAGTCACACTTTGCGATAATTTTTGCAGCTAGATTCATCGCTATCAATTTATCGCATCGTCGTTCTTTTGTTTAGTCGTTGTCGCCAACTGTTTTCCCGTAAAGTGATGATCATGAATACATTAAGATGCAACTACACGTTTCTTTCAACTTTAAAGCAATGAATGCACGATTGATATTTAATATTAATTAATATATTTACGCAGTGAAGACGATGTTCAAAACGGCGCACCATGTAGACACAAAATCTTCATGCATCTTAATTGAACGTACCTTTTAAAACTTGATTCTTTCAATATTCTTCCCAGATTGCACGCATACACGATTGGAATATTGAACTGTGTAGATGCAGCTTTAGTTCCGTTACACACTACAGCGAGAATGCGTTTGTCGAGGTATAAAAATGCTTTCGTGTGGCAGTGATTGTAAGTAACGGTCGAAATAAGGCACAGCTGACATTGGTCCTACTCCCACAGGTAACTTAACCTATAATTTAGCCTATAAAATTTGTATTTTGTGAATGAAATTAAACAATTAATAGAAAGTCAGATGTTCAAATTTATGTAACATCATCGCATATCAAACTCAAAGACCTTGCATAGTAATAATGCCTGTTCAAACTGCCTTCCGTATGATGTAATAAAATTCGTGTTTTAATTAGGTCTATCTATACAGAGATAGCTTCACTGTGTAGCAACATGTCTCACTATGAATGCATACGCATTGGTATATAGCTGTCCCCACTGCTACTGTTAAATTAAATTATGATTTCAGTAGATAATGAAAATGTATTTACGTTATAATAAGACAAAAGTGCACTACATGTACAGTAATTAACAATGTTAAACCTGTATTTCGCTTTTCGCAATTGGCACTACTGAATAATAACGTCTAATTTCTTTATTGCAGTAACGATATTCATCTACGAGTATTTCAACTTCACAATGTCTGAATAGGTTAAGTATTCGTTAATATACAATTATTAACATTTTGTGATCGAATTTTAGGGATATATTATTTACATTTTTATTTTATTCACGAAATAGTCCTAATAAATTTCACTCAAGGTCTGAGATTTCCCAGATAAATCTCAGACCTCTCGTGACATTACTACAGACTATTACACTTTTACTACGTCATACTACTTTTGACCAATAAAACGGTACAGAAGGACGTCTTTCAACTAATCATGGCTGCTTATCGCACTATTTTATTGTTTCCCTAGCATTTGTTTGTTTCTATCACTACCCTAGCATTTGTTTCTTTGTTTGCCAACATTTTAAACTGCAAATTCTTTACGGTACTATAAAACATGATTTGCGATCGTAATTTGTTTCCCACATTGATAGTCGACTAAAAATGGCGGCTCCGTTCAAACATTTTGGTAAAGCTAACATTAGTGAAATAGAATTTCAGTAAGTCAATGTTTTATTGTATTAGAGTAGGTACTTTATTTCTTCTAATCTTTATATACTTTCTTGTAATCGTGTAATAGTCAATTAAATCGCACTCTAGTTTTGTGAGATTACTGTTGATTATTTTACTCTGATTTCGTTAATTAAAATGGTTTAATTTCAGTGAATATTTCGTAAAAGACGGACAATTTTACGCATATTTCGCACCCTAAAGAAACTTAAATAATAAAATAGCGTTTTTCTTTTTATATTATCATTGAAACATTCGTCGACCTGGTTGGCAAGTTGGTATAGCGCTGGCCTTCTATGCCCGAGGTTGCGGGTTCGATCCCGGGCCAGGTCAATGGCATTTAAGTGTGCTTAAATGCGACAGGCTCATGTCGGTAGATTTACTGGCATGTAAAAGAACTCCTGCGGGACAAAATTCCGGCACATCCGGCGAGGCTGATATAACCTCTGCAGTTGCGAGCGTCGTTAAATAAAACATAACATTTTGAAACATTGCCTTTGAAACTAACAGAAAATTATACAAATCTGACTTTGAGGTATAGCTCTGTCTAAAACTGACTTGAATAATTTCTAAACCTGAAAACCAGATTTGTATAATACACGTTAATGTTAGTTAACAGAAAACCACAAATTTAAGTCACACAAAAAGTGTACACTTAGTGTTGTGTTACTGACATCTTCTCAATCCACTTGAAGTATGTGGATAAAAAGGGAATAATTGAGCCAAGGTCTGATAGAGTTCCTAGGTAACTCAGTCGGTAGAGCGTTGGCGCGCTCAGCCAAAGGTGCAGGGTTCGATGTCCGGCACCGACAAAATGGTTCCCTTGAAATTATTTAACATAAAATTGTTTCCATCATTAATTAAACTTATAATTCATTTTCATTCGATTGTTAGGGTGTAATGGCACTGCCTTCTTGATCTCACGAAGGCAGTTGTAGGAAAGAGAAATGACCGTCGTCTGCTTCCACTGCTCCCTGGGAGTAGTTCCTGAAACTATGCGTACCGGTACATCGTTGTCAGATGTCACACACAGATAATGCTGAAGGATCAAATATGTAGAAATGTTGATGTATATTTTATAAGGAAGAAAATATTCAGGTTCTATTTAGAAAAAAGAGCCATTTTTCGTGCGAATTCTCTGTGAAACCTGTTTTTTTTTATATCGTGGTTATGAAGCAATTTCGTCAATTTATATCACTTTCGCGTGAATTCGAGGATGTACTCGTATTTCACTTAATTTTGGACTTTAATTAAAGGATTTGCATTTTCCATACATCAAATTGTTTTCCAAAGACGAGAGCTCTTGGATGATTGAAAACATTACAATCACATAACAGATGAACTGCAGACTTAGGGGAGAGTTGGGTAGTATCGGACATCGGGTAATATCGGTCAGTGCGTTTCTTTCATCTACCGCCATATGATAGTACCTGAATGACATGGTTACGTTTCTGTATGCGACATCACACAAACGTAATCATGTCAATCAGGTACTATCATCATGTGGTAGATGAAAGAAACTCACTGTCCGATATTACCCGATATCCAATACTACCCAGCTCTCCCCAATCTCCCTGTAAACAACTAGTAAAAGCTGAGTTAATATACCATCTTGCCTTGAACAAGGCCACACCTTGGAGTAACGGTTAGCGCGTCCGACCGCGAAACCAGATGGCCTTGGTTCGAATTTCGATCGGGTTGAGGTTTCTTTCCGGTGTTTTCCCTCAACGTAATATAAGCAAATGCTAGGTAACTATCGGTGCTAGATCCCGGACTCATTTCACCGGCATTATCACCTTCATTCCATTCAGACGCCAATTAACCTGGGATGTTGATACAGCGTCGTAAAATAACCTACTAAAAACAGTGGCAGCAGAGCTCTTTTACAAAAGTTCTCAAACAAAAGCTGTAAATTCTACAGTAACTAGTGGCTTGTGCAGCAAATGCTGCTGCAAACTAAGTTCGTTAGACGTTCAAATAAACATTTTTCAGATTTATTTTCAATGAAGAATACTTGTCTTTTTGATAGTTATTTGCTTCCATAATAATGAAACATACTCCCTCTGAATGGATTTTTTTAGGCCAAATACTTTATCTTAAACCTATCCAACTTCATTTTTTGAGTTTCAACGCGAAAACGCAAGTATCAATGTCAGGACGATAGCAGTAGGCCTAGCTATTTCAGGTCATTTTGGATTGTAGGGAAAAGTTAAAAAAATATCAGTTTTGCTAAGCTTTCGAACAATAGCATTTTCGTATAGCTGCTGCATGTAGAACTTGAAATGTAGAGCGTAAAATCATTTTATCCTACTAAGAGATCTCGGTGAAATGATCTGGAGACTACAAAATTTTTAGGCCTCTTATTTTATCAGTAAGTAATACCTTTTGGTCTTTCCTTAGGAACTGTAATTTTTGCTCTCTCTCGAGCCAATACTGAAGACAATGACACATATCAATATCTACACTACACCGCCATTAAGTATATGAACAAGACCCAACCCCACTGGGTTAATAAGTACAAAAATATTTGATTTTTAATAACAATATTATTATCTTACTTACGTTTTGAAGTTATATATAGCAGTCACTCAGTAAATTATAGAAATGAAGATCTAAATTAAAATATTCTCTACATTTACTTACATAACCTCAAAACGTTTCACTTTCATGTCAACAATATAGCATCAATATTATGTAGGCCTACAATTAATGAAAAATAGACGCATCATGATATTAACTATAATAATATTTCATTTCTAATGGTAATAATGTCATCAAACTATCTCAAGTTTCGTACATTTGAATATCCAATACACAGCTGTACTCAGAAAATTATACACTGCAGAATCAGTTTTTAATAACAAATTGAATTGAGCTGTAAATATGTCGACAATCCTGCTGGTCATGGCCTTCGTGTAATAGCCTATTGTTTATTGTAGTGTGTGTTTTGTTCTCAAATTCAATCAAGTCGGCCGTGATTCAATAAAATTAGTTCTCAAAACTGTCAACAGATGGATTTTGGAAAATAAGAAAATTGTATAGGAAAATTGACATTTCACTGAAAACTACTATTTTTCCGAAAAACTTTGGATGCCAGGCATGAAAATGAGGTGTCACTCATTAAAATTGGTTCAGCCGTTTTCCCGTAATTTCCATTACCAGTTCAAATTACATATATATATATATATATATATATATATATACACGTCGTAAAATAACCTACTAAAACAGTGGCAGCAGAGCTCTTTTACAAAAGTTCTCAAACAAAAGCTGTAAATTCTACAGTAACTAGTGGCTTGTGCAGAAAATGCTGCAAACTAAGTTCATTAGACGTTCAAATAAATATTTTTCAGATTTATTTTCAATGAAGAATACCAGACATTCTGAAAGTTATTTGCTTCCATAATAATGAAAGATACTCTCTTTCGAGCCAATACTGAAGAGAACCACGCATATAAATAACTACACCACACCGCCATTAAATATATGAAAAAAGACCCAACCCCATTTGATTAATAACTATAAAAATATTTGATTTTTAATAATATTATTATCTTACGTACGTTTTATAGCTTTCAGTAACATATACTATATATACTATATAGCCGCCACTCAGTAAAATATAGAAATCAAAATCTAATTTAAGTTATTCTCTACATCTACTTACATAACCCCAAAACGTTTCACTTTCATATCATCAATATAGCATTAATATGTATAATTAATGAAAAATAGTCGCATCACGGCATTAACTACAATAATATTTCATTTGTAATAGTAATAATGTCATCAAACCACCTGAAGTTTTGTAGTTTTTAATATCCAATACACAATTGTACCCAGAAAATTACACACCACAGAATCGAACCTGTAAATTATTTTTAGTAAGTTAAGTTTTCATTAACCAATATAATTTGAGCTCTAAATATGTCAGCATTCTTGTAGATCATGGCCTTCGTGTAATATTGTTTACTGTAGTGTGTGTTTTGTTTTATTCTGAAATGCAACACGGCCGACTTGATGCTCGCTTCGCTTCTCCTGAATGCAATTAGCTAGTTTTCAAAACTAATGCAATTAGCTAGTTTTCAAAACTGACGACAGATGGATTTTGGAAAATAGGAAAAGTATGTAGGAAAATTGACATTTCACTGAAAACTACTATTTTTCCGAAAAACTTTGGGTTCCAAGCTTCAAAATGAAGGGCCATTTATTAAAATCCGTTCAGCCGTTTTCCCGTAATTTCCATTACCAGTTCAAATTAAATATATAATAGATTTTATGCAGACTAGTCGCCTTGCCAAGTGTTAAATCTTCAGAGAATTTTATTGACCCTTGTCGAGGATTAAGAAACATTTGACAAAAAGGCAACTTTGGTTACACATGCATCAAATACGCCCTCATGCTGGTAGAGGATTCTGGGAGAATAATTTGTGTTTGAACTGAAATTAAAAACAGAGTCAGTGCGGCCTGCATAAATGTCAGTGGGAGGTGAGAGAAGTCAAAAGAGCACATCCACCCGCGCCCCGATTTGTTTGGGACCGAAAATCATGCAATTTTATACACATTAACATCTGTCGAATCACTCAGCTGAAAACAGAGGGTTTCATAACATGCAGGTTAACACCGGCTGTGCAGTGATGACGCCATTATTGCCTTTATACTTTACTTTGTCTTTTTTCCTTCGTTTGTTTTCTTCTCTCAGCGACGCTTATAGCGTTTGAACAGCCTTGACCAAGTCAACGTCTGAACTTTCTGAGACTTCAAGCTTTTTAGGCTGATGCAGGAAGGATCTCCCGTGACGTATTAAGTATGATAACTCGGGCGGGAAGTAGTGGTCTATGATTTTAGCTTGGCTTATATGGAGTTCTTTTACGTTCTTTCCGAAGGATTTTATGACCCTAGAAATCATTGCTCCTGGTAGGATTTGATCCCACGAACTTCGAACCCAGGACGGGAGGGTAACATTGTAGTCTCGTATCCTAACTGCTGCTAGTCTCTATTGAGGTTCATGATATAGGCTTAAGGCAAAATCAAAGTTTTATGCGAATTTATATTCGTATATCTTAACATAAAAATCTACTTTTATTGGTAGTCCTAAGGGGGCATGTATTTATTTATTTTTTAATTAATCAATTAATATTATATTTATTTATTATTCATTTACTTTTATTCATTTACTTATTTTTATTTATTATTGTTTTATTTATTTTATACACTTATTTATTTTTTATTTTATTTATTCATTTGTTGTTGAACATAACAGGCAAAGCCCAATTACAATGTTCACGACTAACGAATTAATTTATAAAACATAAACAATGAAAAGGAAAAATACACTTATTAAAAACTGAAATAAAATATAAATAAGAGAAAGAAAAAAAGAGAAATTGAAATAAGCTGTGAAAGTAGCTTCAAATTAACTAACAACAATATTCTGTAAAATATGACAACAAATAATTCTGTATCTAGAGAAATTCATATTGAAAATATCAACATTCCGATGAGGATGTAATTTTTTGTATAACTGTAACATTTGGAAAACTGGGGAATTTTTGTGGGATTCAGTATTTGTCCTTGGTATGTAAAATAAATTTCGAAATTTCGTTTTAAGTTTAGGTGCATATAGTGTTATATAATAAAATAAACCAACACAGTCCAACTTATTGTTAATAATTTTATGAAGGAAGTTTAAAGATTGACAATTTCGTCTAATTTGCAAACTAGTAAAATGGAAATGTTGAAGCATAGGTAGTATAATCAACAGTAATCTCACTAGAGGTTTTGATTTATCTAGAGAAAATCAAAACTCGAGTGGGATTTAATTGACTATTACACGATTAGAAGAAAGTAGGCTATATAAAGATTAGAAGTAACAAAGTGTACAATAAAATATTAATTGGCTTACGAAAATACAACTGTCTTCAAATGTGTTATTGTACCATCTCAACATTACGCTAGATGGCAGTAGTGTTTTATGATGATGTTTTCTTGTTACCGGTATCAGTTGTGCCAACTATGGAATCATCATTGAACTCTGTGGCCTGTTACTAGTCAAGAAGGCTTTGTTGATTCAGTTTCATTTTTATTAAGACAGTTGCATTCCACTTCAATTATCCGAATCCCAGTAATCAACGTCACTTGATAGATGATTTTCAATAAATCTTAATATTAAACAATATCTGATACGTGACTATCCATAATATCATATAGCAGAAGCTATAACATAACCTTACTAATATGCACAAGTGTTAGAAAAGTTTTATTTAACGACGATGACATAAAAAATAAACATGAATAACTTTAAAAGGAATAATTATTGAATGTACAATTTTCAAATTTGAATGTGGTTGGTGGTTCAATTGATGTTATATTGGACGTGTGCATAATAGAAGTGGAACTCGTTGATTTAGGCCTACATGGTGTATTGAACTTATTCAGGATTTCCGAATGAATAATTTTAAAAGGAATAATTATTGAATGTACAATTTTAAAATTTGAATGTGGTTGGTGATTCAATTGATGTTATATTGGACGTGTGCATAATAGAACTGGAACTCGTTGATTTAGGCCTACATGGTGTATTGAACTTATTCAGGATTTCCGAATGAATAATTTTAAAAGGAATAATTATTGAATGTACAATTTTCAAATTTGAATGTGGTTGGTGGTTCAATTGATGTTATATTGGACGTGTGCGTAATAGAAGTGGAACTCGTTGATTTAGGCCTACATGGTGTATTCAACTTATTCAGGATTTCCGAATGGTGCTCTTCATTTATTTGTAAATCGGATTTCAGAAGATGCATAGGTATGATCAGTGATTTTTATTAATTCTTGTTCTTGAATGCCAATGCGAGTCATATTTGAAACTGCTGTGCATCGACTGGAGTGGTTTGTAATTATATATATAGGCCTATATATTTTTTTTGACGTCCAGACCAGCGCAGTTTCAAATGTTGGCAAACCAAGAAACAAATGCTAGGGACGCGATAAAATTAAACAAATGCTAGGGACGCGATAAAATTAAACAAATGCTAGGGACGCGATAAAATTGTGCGATAAGCAGCCATGATTGGTTGAAATACGCCCTTTCGTACCGTTTTATTGGTCAAAAGTAGTATGACGTAGTAAGAGTGTAATAGTCATTATAAAGTCTGTAATATAACCAGTTTAGAAATTTATTTTGAATTTTTTCTAGTAACAGAATATATTTGTTAGTAACTGGGTTCCAGATAACAGCAGCATACTCTAATTTAGATCGAACAATGGAATTATACAAAATTATTATAGTTTTGACTCCTGGTTGAGTGTTAGAGAAGGCCGTATGGCCTTAACTCTCAGAGGTTAAATAAATTATTATTATTATTATTATTATTATTATTATTGTTATTATTAAGTTTACAAGAATTTCTCATAACAAAACCTACCTCGTCTCTGGAATTCGCTACCTAATGATATCAGGGACTGCCGGACTTTATCACAATTCAAAATTAAATTGGAAAATTTTGTATTGTTTAATGCTTTTTAGATATTGCTAGAAGTGTCGATTTGTGTTTTTTTTTTACTCCAGATTAAAATCGCAAGTTTCTTGTTTATGTTAGTTAATTAGGATACAATTAATTATACTTAATCACTCATTTAAAGTTTGTGTGACTGCAACCTGTGTATATTTTTGTGTGACTTTACTTCGTTTATAGTGTTTTTTTTTTTTTCCTTTTTATTTCTGTTATTGTATTTGTATTCCTGGTGTTGTGGAAGAGAAGGCCTGATGGCCTTAACTACACCAGAATAAATAAATAAATAAATAAATAAATAAATAAATAAATAAACTTTTATAGGACAAATTTATAATATTATTAGTATGACTATGAAATGTAAAATTACTGCTAAATAATATACCTAAATCTTTATGTTCATTTTCTGCTGGTAAAACTTTTGCCTCTATTTTATATCTACCTCGCTTTCTGTCTGTCTCTCTATCTAATAGATTTTTTCTACTGGCAATGTTCAGCCCATAAAGCTTTGCCTTCTACTCAAATAATAGCAATACAAAACAGTACACAAATAATAATAATAATAATAATAATAATAATAATAATAATAATGTACAGCTTTGAGCAGTGAAAAATTCATCCTACCTACATAATTTTTCTCTCATTGTGCATAACTGATACACAGTTGCAAATTAATTCAGAGGAAACATTATTTTTAAAATAATTTTCAGTTTTCTTAGTTGGATTTAAATGCATAATTTGATTGTTACTCTCGTTGTCAGAATCCGGAGTTTTGCTTTTAACGCGGCCATTTTCCAACATAACCATGTTCTGTTGTTTTCATTTTATAGCTGAAAATATAGCTTTACACGATTGGCTATAATCAGGTGTCTAGCTAAAATTAATATTTTAAAATTAAGTTAAAATTTATGTAAGGAGTTTTCAAGGTATTTTAATTCAAAATTATTTTTTGTAGACAAAGTATCTAATAGAAGGGCTTGATTCTGTTTTTTTTTTTTGTGAAAAAAATATCTCTTAAAATATACTGTTTGACGTGTCCGGGCGTTTTTCGAAAAAGATTTCCATTTAGCTGTAGGAGAAAATATGCGTGACGTTTGAAACGCAGTTTATATAAGGTCTTAATGTACGTATTTGTTACTTACTTTACTTTTACTTTTGAGGGCCTCTCCACTTTTCAGTGGTTACCCTTTATTCCCATTTTCCATCTGCGTCTGTCATTCCAATCCTGCTCATTTAGTCCCTTATCATTCATCATCCTCAATATTCCAGCCCTCCATGAATTTCTAGGCCTTCCTCGTTTCTTTCTACCAGCTGGAGACCACTGAAGTAGCACGTTTGGCCACCTCCCCTCATCCATCCTCCTTACATGACCATACCACTGAAGTTGTCTATTCTCAATTCTTGCAATCACCGATTCTTCCATGTTCATTATCCTCCTAACATCCTCGTTTCTTCTCTTTTCCAGCCTGGATATTCTAGCACCTCTCCTTATGCCGTCCATTTCAACTGCCTGTATCTTACTTTTTTGGCCTTCCGATAGACTCCAACCTTCAGCCCCATATGTCAATATACTTTCCACTATAGCCTCAAGAATTCTCTTTTTTGTTTGCATTGTTATTGTCCTGCTCCTTAGCACTCCATTCAACATCTTTATTGCTCCTCTACCCTGCATTATCCTATAATCTATATCCGCTTTACAGTTTCCAGTCTCATGCAAAACCGACCCCAAATATTTAAACTCCTTCACTATTTTAATTATTCCTTGGGGCAACTTTATATTTCGTCCATCTCCACCTATCACCAGGTATTCGGTTTTACTCATATTAACTTTCAGTCCTCCTGCTTCAAATGCTTCAAGGAGTTTCCTTGCCATAAATTTTGCATCTTCTCGACATTGCGCAATGATCACCTGATCGTCTGCAAATAGCAGCGAGTGCACTGTCTCATGTCCAACTGGAATTCCCATTCCTCGACATGAATACGTATTTGTTAATTTCTTTATTCAATAAATTTTCCAGGAATTATCACTAAAAATCGATTTTTATTCAATTCAAAATCAGTGATTGATTTACTGATCGTTTATAACTCTCAGTACCAAGTAGCTATAGTCACTTATAAAAGTTCAACTAACCTCATATCCATTTCACTTTTATTTTGCGATAGTAATAATCTTATTATTCTTGATCTTCGGAGATGCACCTCATCTATATGTATGCTGTAACAGTGAAATGATACTATAGTAACCATCGATATCACAATTCCTTTAGAAGAATCACAGTGATAACATTGCATGACGTGATGCTTATCTGTTGCTTCTGATAAAAATAAATGTCGATATAATGAGGTTCTACTCCATGTAGTCGGGATCAACCCCTCGCTACGGGAGTTAATGAAGTGGAAATGTTTGCTGATAAGTACGAAATTATCCTAAAATCAAATTGACGTCAGCGATTTGCTTGCCAATTACGAACCTTTATCCTTCTTTGAATCAAAGCAGTCGGGTCTCGCTATCTGTGACTCGTATTTAACTTGGTAAACATTTCTACTCATTTATAGCCTACACGTTTTTTTGCTCTATTATTTAACGACGCTGTATCAACTACTCGATTATTTAGCGTCGATAGAATTGGTGATAGCGAGATGATATTTGGCGACTGAGGCCAAGGATTTGGAATAGATTACCTGGCATTCGTCTTACCGTTGGAGAAAACCTTGGAAAAATTCCAACCAAGTAATCAGCCCCAGTGAGAATCGAACCCGCGCCCGAACGCAACTCTCGATCGGCTGGCAAGCGCCTTAGCCAACTGAGCTATACCGGCGACTATTTAGACATATTTGTGCTCATGAAGATAGATTTATTATTATTATTATTATTATTATTATTATTATTATTATTATTATTGTCATCAACATAACTAATAAATTCTATGGAAGATTTTGGAATTATAGATAATACGAAAAATTCAAAATTTCAAGAATTATTTCTTCGGACTCTTTCACTAATAAAATAAAAAAACAATTATAGGCCTAAATACAGGACTCTTACCAAAGACCTTTCCGGTTTCGAACACATGTAATTTACGTTCTATAAATATGAGGTGCATGAAAATAGTATCAATGGAAAGAGAAACTCAAGGTTTAGTTGTGGCAACATTGTTTTCATAGTTGGTAACACTGCCTCATAATAGAGTATATAAACTAATGTGTTCGTTGTTGAGGCGAAATGGCTGCTGTAGAGGACAGAAAAGCTTGATTTTCATGTGAACAAGTCGGTTACTCTTGTGCAACGGCATTACCGAACAAAGTTTGGTGCAGATTCACCCAGTGGGCCTACAAACCGTAAATGGTACACTGATTTTAAGGGTATACTGATGTAAAATTTTGTCACTTTTGATCATTGCTCTCCTTGTATTTTCCTTGTTCTTCTTGTATTCCCCTTGTTTTCTTTGTAATCCCCTCGTTCTCTTTGCATTCCCCTTGTTCTCTTTGTATGCCCCTTGTTCTCCTTGTATTGCCTTTGTTCTCTTTGTATTCCCCTTGTTCTCTTTGTATTCCCCTTGTTCTCTTTGTATTCCCCTTGTTCTCTTTGAATTCCCCTTATTCGCTTTCCATTCCCTTTGTTGTCCTTGTAATCCCCTTGTTCTCTATGTTTGCCCCTTGTTTTCCTTGTACTTCCCTTATTCTAATTGTATTCCCTTTGCTCTCTTTGTATTCCCTTTGTTCTCTTTGCATGCCCCTCTTGCTCTTTGTATTCCCCTTGTTCTTTTTGTATGCCCCTTGTTTTCCTTGTATGGTCTCTTATTCTAATTTTATTCCCCTTGTTCTCCTCGTATTTTCCTTGTTCTCTTTGCATTCCCTTTTTCTCTTTGTATTCACCTTGTTTTCTTTGTATTCCCCTTGTTCTCTTGCATTCCCCTTGTTCCCTTTCTAATCTCCTTGTTCTCTTTGCATTCCCCTTGTTCTCTTTGTATGCCCTTTGATCTCCTTGTAGTCCTTTTGTTCTCTTTGTATGCCCCTTGTTATCCTTGTATTCCCCTTGTTCTCTTTGTATGCCCCTTGTTCTCCTTGTATTCCCCTTGTTCTCTTTGTATTCCCCTTGTTATCCTTGTATTCCCCTTGTTCTCTTTGTATGCCCCTTGTTCTCCTTGTATTCCCCTTATTCTCCTTGTATTCCCCTTGTTCTTCTTGTATTCCCCTTGTTCTCTTTGTATGCCCCTTGTTCTCCTTGTATTCCCCTTGTTCTCTTTGTATGCCCTTTGTTCTCCTTGTATTCCTTTTGTTCTCTTTGTATGCCCCTTGTTATCCTTGTATTCCCCTTGTTCTCTTTGTATGCCCCTTGTTCTCTTGTATTCCCCTTGTTCTCTTTGTATTCCCCTTGTTCTCTTTGTATTCCCCTTGTTCTCTTTGTATGCCCCTTGTTCTCTTTGTATTCCCCTTATTCTCCTGGTATTCCCCTTGTTCTCCTTGTATTCCCCTTGTTCTCTTTGTATGCCCCTTGTTCTCTTTGTATTCACCTTGTTCTCCTTGTATTCCCCTTGTTATCTTTGTATGCCCCTGTTCTCTTTGTATTCCCCTTATTCTCCTTGTATTCCCCTTGTTCTCTTTGTATTCCCCTTGTTCTCTTTGTATTCCCCTTGTTATCTTTGTATTCCCCTTGTTCTCTTTGTATTCCCCTTGTTATCTTTGTATGCCCTTTGTTCTCCTTGTATTCCCCTTGTTATCTTTGTATTCCCCTTGTTATCTTTGTATGCCCCTTGTTCTCCTTGTATTCCCCTTGTTATCTTTGTATTCCCCTTGTTATCTTTGTATGCCCCCTGTTCTCTTTGTATTCCCCTTATTCTCCTTGTATTCCCCTTGTTCTCTTTGTATTCCCCTTGTTCTCTTTGTATTCCCCTTGTTCTCTTTGTATTCCCCTTGTTATCTTTGTATGCCGCTTGTTATCTTTGTATTCCCCTTGTTATCTTTGTATTCCCCTTGTTCTCTTTGTATGCCCCTTGTTCTCCTTGTATTCCCCTTGTTATCTTTGTATGCCCCTTGTTCTCCTTGTATTCCCCTTGTTATCTTTGTATTCCCCTTGTTATCTTTGTATTCCCCTTGTTCTCTTTGTATGCCCCTTGTTCTCCTTGTATTCCCCTTGTTCTCTTTGTATTCCCCTTGTTCTCTTTGTATGCCCCTTGTTCTCCTTGTATTCCCCTTGTTCTCTTTGTATTCCCCTTGTTCTCTTCGTATTCCCCTTGTTCGCCCTGTATTCCCCTTGTTATCTTTGTATTCCCCTTGTTATCTTTGTATTCCCCTTGTTCTCTTTGTATGCCCCTTGTTCTCCTTGTATTCCCCTTGTTCTCTTTGTATACCCCTTGTTCTCCTTGTATTACCCTTGTTCTCTTTGTATTCCCCTTGTTATCTTTGTATGCCCCTTGTTCTCCTTGTATTCCCCTTGTTATCTTTGTATTCCCCTTGTTATCTTTGTATTCCCCTTGTTCTCTTTGTATGCCCCTTGTTCTCTTTGTATTCCCCTTATTCTCCTGGTATTCCCCTTGTTCTCCTTGTATTCCCCTTGTTCTCTTTGTATGCCCCTTGTTCTCTTTGTATTCCCCTTGTTCTCCTTGTATTCCCCTTGTTATCTTTGTATGCCCCTGTTCTCTTTGTATTCCCCTTATTCTCCTTGTATTCCCCTTGTTCTCTTTGTATTCCCCTTGTTCTCCTTGTATTCCGCTTGTTATCTTTGTATTCCCCTTGTTATCTTTTTATTCCCCTTGTTCTCTTTGTATTCCCCTTATTCTCTTTGTATTCTCCTTGTTCTCTTTGTATTCCCCTTGTTCTCCTTATATTTCCCTTGTTCTCTTTGTATTCCCCTTGTTCTCTTTGTATTCCCCTTGTTCTCTTTGTATGCCCCTGTTCTCTTTGTATTCCCCTTATTCTCCTTGTATTCCCCTTGTTCTCTTTGTATTCCCCTTGTTCTCTTTGTATTCCCCTTGTTATCTTTGTGTGCCCTTTGTTCTCCTTGTATTCCCCTTGTTATCTTTGTATTCCCCTTGTTCTCTTTGCATTCCCTTTTTCTCTTTGTATTCCCCTTGTTATCTTTGTATTCCCCTTGTTCTCTTTGTATTCCCCTTGTTTTCTTTGTATTCCCCTTGTTCTCTTTGTATTCCCCTTGTTATCTTTGTATGCCCCTTGTTCTCTTTGTGTTCCCCTTGTTATCTTTGTATTCCCCTTGTTCTCTTTGTATTCCCCTTGTTCTCTTTGTATTCCCCTTGTTCTCTTTGTATTCCCCTTGTTATCTTTGTATGCCCCTTGTTCTCCTTGTATTCCCCTTGTTCTCTTTGTATTCCCCTTATCCTCTTTGTATTCCCCTTATTCTCTTTGTATTCCCCTTTTTCTCTTTGTAGTCCCCTTTTTCTCTTTGTAGTCCCCTTTTCCTGTTTGTGTTCCCCTTCTTGTCCCCACATTCCCCTTGTTCCTCTTGGGTTCCTCTTGACCTTGTATCCCCCTGCTATGCACTCCTCGACAGGTTATCGCATCCACACGTGTTCTACTCGTACATAAAGATACTTTTTTTTTTTTAGCTATATTCATCAGTTCGTATAGATCTACATCGTTGTTTTGTTATATAAAGCGGAATCTACGTATCCAATAAAGTTTATTTAGATTTATATTACTGTTACAATAAAATTTCTGACTTTACAGTCTGTAGCATTAATTTGTAATAGTAGAAAATAAAGAGCCGTGTGCCTAACCACTTAGTAGGTCGTTCGAGTGCACTTGCATTAGTTGCTGATGTTGCTCCACTCCTGCGACATCTTTTCTTTTTCTGATTTATTTCCAGTGACGAACAACTCAAGTTCCGATTCTTCAACACTCTTGTGATAATATTTTAAAAACCAGCCACTGGAAAACGTGATGGTTGTGACGTCAGTCTTATGCAGGAAATCGAATCTGCCCCGAACCGAGGGCGCTGCTGAGAGTTTTGGGCAGGGGTGGGGAAATTCTGCAGCCCGTCACACAGCTTCAGTTTGCCACAGACACGTATACAATATCGATAATACATGTCGTGGAAAAGGAACTTTATGAGACGTTGTAACGATGCCGAACTGTGGAGATAAATTGAGAGCTTTTCCCACTTTATTGTGAAAGACGGAGAAATAGCGAGAAATTCGTTTCCATTACTGGTTTAGGTTCCTTTAGATACGTGTTTATCCAGCAATTACCAATTTTATCAGTATATTCTGAACAGAAGAGAGACGCAAAATCGATTCTGTTGAATTGAGATTTTTACAACCCATTGCTGGGTATTCCTTCATCTAGTTTATTTTATTTTATTGGGTTATTTTACGACGCTGTATCAACATCTAGGTTATTTAGCGTCTGAATGATATGAAGGTGATAATGCCGGTGAAATGAGTCCGGGTTCCAGCACCGAAAGTTACCCAGCATTTGCTCGTATTGGGTTGAGGGAAAACTCCGGAAAAAACCTCAACCAGGTAACTTGCCCCGACCGGGATTCGAACCCGGGCCACTTGGTTTCGCGGCCAGACGCGCTGACCGTTACTCCACAGGTGTGGACTCCTTCATCTAGCCCAGGTAAAAAATGTAATATAAGAGCACAATTACACGTTCTTTTAAATCTAATTTTAAAAGATGAGTGACCGTATCGTGTCGAACCTCGAAAGAAAAGGGACGAGAAACAAGTGAAGATCAGTAAAGTTGGCTATGCAGTGTATTCCGAATTATTACTTCTGGACCAAAGTCTTTGGCTACATAGTGAATGCTGTTACAAAATGTCAAGTTAAAATGAGTAATGCGTTTAATCAACGAATAAAGATGAATATTGCGAATCAAGTGAAGATCAGTAAAGATGGCTATGCAGTGTATTTCGAATAATTACTCCTGGACCAAAGTCTTTGGCTACTTAGTGAATGTTGTTACAAAATGTCAAGTTAAAATGAGTAATGCGTTTAATCAATGAATAAAGACGAATATTGCGAATCAAGTGGAGATCAGTAAAGATGTCTATGCAGTGTATTCCGAATAATTACTCCTGGACCAAAGTCTTTGGCTACTTAGTGAATGTTGTTATAAAATGTCAAGTTAAAAGGAGTAATGCGTTTAATCAACGAATAAAGACGAATATTGCGAATCAAGTGAAGATTAGTAAAGATGGCTATGCAGTGTATTCCGAATAATTACTCCTGGACCGAAGTCCTTGGCTACATAGTGAAGTTGTTACAAAATGTCAAGTTAAAATGAGTAATGCGTTTAATCAACGAATAAAGACGAATATTGCGAATCAAGTGAAGATTAGTAAAGATGGCTATGCAGTGTATTCCGAATAATTACTCCTGGACCAAAGTCTTTGGCTGCATAGTGAATGTTGTTATAAATTGTCAAGTTAAAATGAGTAATGCGTTTAATCAACGAATAAAGACGAATATTGAGAATCAAGTGAAGATCAGTAAAGTTGGCTATGCAGTGTATTCCGAATAATTACTCCTAGACCAAAGTCTTTGGCTACTTAGTGAATGTTGTTATAAAATGCCAAGTTAAAATGAGTAATGCGTTTAATCAATGAATAAAGACGAATATTGCGAATCAAGTGAAGATCAGTAAATATGGCTGTGCAGTGTATTCCGAATAATTACTCCTGGGCCAAAGTCTTTGGCTACTTAGTGAATGTTGTTATAAAATGTAAAGTTAAAATGAGTAATACGTTTAATCAGCGAATAGAGAGTCCCTGGACCAAAAATTTGTAAGTCGACCTGGTTGGCGAGTTGGTATAGCGCTGGCCGTCTGTTCCCAAGGTTGCGGGTTCGATCCCGGGCCAGGTCGATGGCATTTAAGTGTGCTTAAATGCAACAGGCTCATGTCAGTAGATTTACTGGCATGTAAAAGAACTCCTGCGGGGCAAAATTCCGGCACATCCGGCGACGCTGATATAACCTCTGCAGTTGCGAGCGTCGTTAAATAAATCATAATTTAATTTATTGCAGTGGCTATCTATGTTTAACAGATTGCCGAGCGATGTCCATTCCGCTATCTTAAATAGACTCAAATCTGTTTTAAGAATTCGTTTATTTTCAATCCAGTTTATAATATTATTATTATTTTAATGAAACATCTAATAACATATTTTAATGTATTATTATTTACAAGTTGCAGTCAATATATTTACGAACTGCACTTGTATTTATTGTATCGTTAAACTTTCATGAGCGTGTCACTGAAGATCATTGCTTCCATGCCTGTTGAGTCAGTCTGTCAAACAGCGTCAGGTTGTCTTTAAGAACTGAGCTTCTACATGTGATTTTGTGGAAACATGTCAAGGACCTACTGCGATTTTTCCTGGAATCTCTCGATATACGCCTATGGCTAGTCTTCTTCTCCGTCTTTCAAGTTATGCAATTAGTATAGATTCTAGGCTTTTCTCTGATTCTAGATTTATTTATTTATTTATTTATTTATTTATTTATTTATTTATTTATTTATTTATTTATTTATTTATTTATTTATTTATTTATTTTAATTTTTTTAATGTTATTTATTTATTTAAATTTAAATAAAGAATATGATTACTAACAAGAGAAATAGAAATAAAATAATACAATCAATATAAAAAAGGAGATACAGTAGTATTAACAAAATTTGAGACCGAATGAGCAGCGCTCGTGTTGGGTCGCAGTTCAGATATAATATTAATAGGCCTATAAGAGAATATAAAATAAAATAAAATAAAATAGGAAATAAAATTAAAATTACAGTTACAGAAATTATATAATACAATATTAATATAAGAGTAATATAGAAAAAAATAAATAAATAGAAGTGAAATAGGAACTAAAATTTAAATTTCAGCGGCAATGGAATTATATAATACAATATTAACACTAGAGAAGAATAATATCGCACGTGAAAAGTAGGACAATTTATATACATATATATATATATATTTAAAAATTATAGAATACAAATATAATATAGGTTGATTAATTCATACACATAGGCTATAGATTTATTTAATCAAATTTAAGATATTAACACGTTTCTAATTTTCTTGTTATATGTTAGTGGGTTACATGATAGAAGTTCTGGGTGTAATTTAGCTAAAGCATTGTACAACCGAGGGCCAAAATTAATGCTATGCTTTAAACCAGCAGACGTGAGACATTTCGGTTCTACTAATTTTGAATTAATATTTCGTCTTGTGTCATAATTATGTGTCTGTAATATAAACTTATTACGATTTTTATGATAAAATTTTAACAGCGTATACTTATAAATTTGTTCAATATTAAATACATTAAATTCAAAATAAATTAATAGATAACTTCTCTGTTTCATGTGCCCTGAATGTTGCCTACATTCAAGGCAGTCCGGAAATTTGTTGATTGCCCCTTATGTCTATGTGCATTTTCACTTTGTCTATAAGTCCAAAACACAATAGCTTTTTACAATAAAATTGATTGATTGATTGTCGGGATGACTTGAAGCATAGTGAAGCAGTGCACCTGTTGATTTTTGTTTTCTAACTTCCCGTATTTCTTCCTATTTTTTATGTTATTTACCTAAACTTACCATTTGTGTTTGTGGTAGGTTTTCCTGAAATACTTCACTACCAGCTCTGTTATCTTCTTGTTATATTTTCGTCTCTCTCTGGCGTTTGTAATTAAAGAACTCAATCACAGAAGGAATTACGTTGTGTTGTGCGTGCCAAGGTGCAAAGAGCTTGGACAAAGTGGTGTCTGAAGGGCTGCATGCAAACGCCTCCCTCCCTCTCTCTTAAAATGAGTATTCATTTCCTGGGGGGTATAATCTTTATAAAACGATCTTGACTGTGATGTTAGTGACATCTGGTGGTGGTACTGCCAAGTGGTGATGGAGAGGAGACTGTGGGGGGTGGAAAAGTTTACTTGAAAACAAGCTTCTGTAATTATCAGAGCACCGCCTGCGTGTCTGCTACCCGCAACACATCCCATCACGTCTTGGACCCAGACATGCGATCCAGTTGTGTTCCCTGGGTCTCGGTTCGAGCATTAGACAAGACACTCCAGCCAAAGACGAGTTGACTCTGCCCGTGCAGTGACAGGCTGGAGAAGTTCTACAGGGACATCATTTTATTTTCACTTCAATTTTTATTGTACCTGAGTTTTTGAATATACTTTCTCTACCACCCCTTTTACTAATGAAGTTCCAACTGTCCTCTACACACAGATCCAAGACCGCATATAGTAAACAGCACTGAGTTAGTGAGTATAGTACGTTCCAGAAATATGTTCGCGTTTTCCAGTGACGAAAGAGCTTTCAATATTGAATCATATTTTCGCACAGGTACTGTCGTCCGTTTGCCTACGTCGCATCCCGATTCCCCCCCCCACCTGCTTCTTCTCGTCCCTCTGTAAAGGCTAGTGGCTGGGCTGTCTTAGCTCTTTTCTGAAAACATTAATTTCTGTTAGGAATTGGACGTTTAGTAGTAGTATTTATTTATTTAACCTGGTATAGAAAGGCCGTGAGGCCTTCTCTGCCCCTCTACCAGGGGATTACAACTATAATATGAACAATAAAATTACAATTAACATTAAATTTACAATTAAAATTACGATAAAAATTAAAGTACGACAAGATTACCTGATTAATGAAAGCTATAGACATTTTATCATAGAAGTTAAGAACAAAGAATATTTTTGTATTTATTGAATTACAAATTAAACCTACAATAACAAAATTCTATAGTGATGAAATTACTGGATATTGAAATATTTTGTGATAGATTAAGAGAACTATTTACAAGAAACCATGTCTGAACGAGTCTCAATTCCTGACCAAGGGCCTAGTAAGTTTGCGTTTTAATTCAATTTTATTTCCACATTCCCTGATGCTAGCAGGTAACGAATTTCAGAGTCTTGGCAGGGCTATTGTGAAAGAGGATGAGTATGAGGAGGTGCGAAGGGATGGTATTGTTAGTACTGTTTCATGACGAGAGCGTGTGTTCAGATTGTGATGGGAAGAAAGGTAAGTGAAGCGAGACGACAGGTACGAAGGAATAGAAGAGTTCAAGATTTCGAAGAGAAGGAGAAGTGAATGTAAATTACGTAATATTATACAACTGTTTAAAATAACTTAAATAAAAGGGCCTCGTTAAGTAATTAACTGTCACGTGATTTTCCCCCTTTCTACTATCCTGCGGCATAACCACTTGGACGGACAGTAGACAGCATGTCTGAGTAATTTTATCTGTGCGGGTCGGGCAGAAGTGAAGACTGAATTTACAGTACGTAAGATACTCTTTTATAGAGTAGGTACAAAATTATTTCAATATGAGTTACTAGTACGAAGGACGAAACTGGCAATTGGAATTAGGTACAATAGTCTATAGTGCGATAATATGCACAAAAGAACTGAAGCCTGTATCGAAATGAACGGCAACCATTTTCAAAAATGTGTTTAAATATCCATATTATGATTATTTTTCAATTTAACTTCATTCTCTATATTGTACGCTAATGTGCTTTACACAGTATAATATACACTGCATAATGAATACGTTCGCATGGCTAACTCAGTTCGTGAGTAAAAGCACTTATTCTTAATACAGTACTGTATTAAGATTAAACAAAAACCTAAAGAAAATTATCGAACTCAAAATCGCGATATTTCCTAGTTTACGTAAATGAATGAACTACTTTTCTTCCCTCCTATATCTAGTAGAGTGATTTATTTGTGTTTTGCGCCAGTATCATCGAACTACAGTCGTGGAAGGGGGTAGCAATCTGTGTTTCCGGTTCTCTGTAGGTATAGCCAGGCTAATATTAAAAATGTTAGTAAAAATAAAATGATGTCCTTGTACTAGTTCAAATTCTAATGAGAACGGATTTGTTTTAATCTCGTCATGTTATTTTCAAAACATATTCGGCATTCTCTCACCTTTCGATGAAAGAATGGACGGTGGTATTAAGATGTCCGAAAAACTCTTTGTTCTTTGTAGTTTAATACATCACACTAACATACGAAAACAAAAACACACATAAAATTGCAAGCTCATTCAAGAAATTAAACTACAACATCGCATACAGAACAAATAACACTGTACAAAAACATCTCAACACATAAACAACACAAACCAACAAATACAACCACACAGGCGTATACGAACTCAAATGTAACACCTGCAACAACTTCTACATAAGACAGGAAGGCAGATCATTTCAATCACGTTACAAAGAACACATCACAGCCATAACAAAATTACAAAACACCTCCACATATGCAGAACACATCACAAATGCCAACCACACCTACAGAGACATCAACATAGACATGGAAATACTGCACATCCAACCAAAAAGCCAGAAACTCAACACACTAGAACAATATGAAATATACAGACACACGAAAACACACCCCAACGATATTCTCAACACACAACTCAATTTCAAAACACATACACTCTTTGACTCTACACTACGAACGCACCCTCACAGGAAGCAACAAGAGGCGCCAAGACCAACAACGACCAGTTCTGAAGATGACCGAAAATAGGTCGAAACATGTTAACAAGGTACGTTAAAATTTAACACAGGAAAGTTTTTATCATACATAATTATATTTTCTGCCAACTGTAAGGTGAGAAGCAGGTAATCCCATGGCGATTTCTCATACTTTCTCTGTATTACTAATTTCATCCCCTGTTTAGCCTCTCATTTGATAGAATCACAGTCTACTATATACAGTCGCGAAGCTTGAGGTGATTTTTTGCAAATCTCGTGATAAAGCGCTCCAAGCGGTTAGCAACTAGAAACAATAGACTGTCCACGGTCGACTTTGGACTGTGTCGTATTTCAATCGAGTGCTAGCTCGTTGCGTATTTCACATTGATGCTTGTGAAATGTTCGTTATTGGTTGTAATGAAAATGTTAATGGCTAAAATACAATAATTGGAATAATAATATTTTACTAGAGACGTAGAAAAATTAAATTTGCTTTAATGAAATTTATTGATCACGTTTTATTTTCAATTCTGGTGGGATTATTATTGCTTAGGCCTACTTTTTTTTTTTCAAAGGATATGTTTTTAATTGTAGCTGTTAATTTTGTTGTTATTTTTATTTGTTACTTTACTAGAGACGTAGAAAAAGTCTGTTACAATAAAATTTATTGATCACGTTTTATTTCCAATTCTGGTGTGATTATTATTGTTTAACCTCATCCCACTTTGTTAACTACGTAAGCCTACACTACAAGTACCGGTACGCGTAAGTTACTCCATTAATTCATATTTCCATTATTATTGTTGTAAAGGGAAATGAAAATTAATATTTATTGGTTTCATAGTTAATTATCGCTCTAATCTTGAATGAGTGAAGCGATTATAGTAAATTTCAGTTCGTTTTGCACAAACAAAAATAATATTAACCTATTTCTTGCAGGTATCTTCGAGTTTATGGTGGAGTTTAATATACTTCATCAAAATAATAAATTAACTTTATGCATTTAATATTTCAATAATGGAAGGAAGGTGTTAATTTTTCCAAAAGAACACAACGAAAGTGTAACATATTTTGTCGTCTACAAGGAGAGAGATCTGCGATGATGAGGCGATAGTAGCGATCCTAGTGGTGGGCAACTAACTACCCATGTTTGTATTTTTACTGCATATTGAGCTTCGCGACTGTATATAATAGACTGTGATAGAATGTTGTTAAATAAGATTAATATCTTCCCTGCACGAGAATCGATATCAGAACTTCAAGCGCCTGTGTAATCGAAACGTTTGTGCGTAAGAGCATGAAGGTGACCTTCAGGGTGGCGGGTGACATGTGTATCGACCAATTCGTTAAAAATCCATTACAGTGCAGTAGATGATCTGATAAACCCACGTTATTCCTTTGTAGAGGGAGAGTACAATAAAATGAATACATTTTGTACTTCTCCTTTACCTAACTTTGGTACAAAATTTGGTGGAAAACCGAAGCAGTCGTTTGGAAATCGAAAAGAGAGGGAAACAGCAGCAGCAGCAGCAGAATAACATAGACGACGCTCTGATAAGCCTCTTTCCTTTCAGCTCGAGAGAAACCAGCTAACAGAACTGTTTGATGTAAATTGGATCGGCTGTTGGGCTGATATTGTTCGAACTTTACAAGATGGGAGAACAAAGACCACCACTTTGAGAGCTACAAGGCAAACAAAACACAGTCAGCGTCGAGCTAATGTCTCGGCGCCTACATCGTTCGATATACTTTTAAATTATTAAGCGTGATATTGCCATTAACTGTCATGCATACGGTGTGTGACTGCCCCTCCATTATTTAGCATATAAATTGTGTGGGTAATATGATGCAATTGCGGCGATTGCTGGTTGCTAGGAGCCGCATTTAAATTAAATTACTTTACGGACCTTTTATATCAAAATATTTTATTGATTTCATTAGGTATCAACGCCGGACATTTTACATGTTGTGGTTTTTATGACTTCTTATTGATTTTACTCCCTGCTACGGATATAAGGTCCGTTAGCTTTACGATGTACTAATTATTTTGACATTTCTTCAACCTTCACTCTAAAATATCTGTGAACAGAGTTTCTAGTTTAATAATTTTAAATTTGGCACGTCTTTTAAATGAGAAGGAATTTGAAGTTCTGTTTCTAAAGCAACAGTCTTAGATCAAATAGTGTAAGTTTCTTACAGTCAATTACTTAACAATATTACATACATTGAACCTTTATGTTATTACATGAAGTAGTATTTAAAAGTTATGACAAACGTTTTCACCAATAATTTGGCATCTTCAGGTCACATTAAAAGAACATCTATACTAATAATAAATCTGTAGCCGAAATTTTTCTCGTAATTTTCGATTTTCCAAAAATAATTGGTCCTAACATATATAATTAACCACCCTGAAACCGAAAATCGCTTTTTTCAAATTTTTGTTTGTATGTCTGTCTGTCTGTATGTTTGTTACCTTTTCACGCGATGATGGTTGAACGGATTTCGATTAAAATTGGAATATAAATTATGTTCGTTGTAACTTAGATTTTAGGCTATATAGCATTCAAAATACATTATTTAAAAGAGGGATTATAAGGGGGCCTGAATTAAATAAATCGAAATATCTCGCTTATTATTGATTTTTGTGAAAAATGTTACATAAGAAACGTTTCTTTAAAAATAATTTGCGATAAGTTTTATTTCTTGAAAAAGTTTGATAGGACTGATATTTAATGAGATAAATGAGTTTTAAAATTAAAATAACTGCCATCTAAGGCCGTATAATGAAATAAAAAAACAAATGACTTCGTCTATAAGGGGCCTTGGACACAACAATCGAAAGCTATGAAACATAGCCTACATACAATGTTTCTGTCTTGTATGAAGTAATATCAGAAGCTAAATTAACCGATTTGTATAATTAATTATTATTTCATCATTGGAAAGTGTAGTTTCTCTGGATGGACATAATGCTATAATGTTATTACAGTAACTTGTGAGTGAATTGAGGACAGGTAAGATTAAAATAGCTTCTTATGCACATAAAACTTGATAGGTTATTCTGTATATTCATTTCCTGTATTTCGTATAATAATGTTTATGAACATATTCATTTTTATCTCAGAGAATTAACGAACAACGATAGTGTATTGATTTAGTATGCAGTAATAGTACGTTAGCTTAGCAATCCATTATTTTATAATTCAAATTTTAACTATGCTCAATTGAATCGTGTTAAAATACATAAAATACATATGCAATAAATGCAATGCAAAAAAAATTGGGTAATGAGCCAAGCAGATTATGTTGCGCTGTTGTAAAAGCTGTTCCTCCTGAGATTCAAGAGCTCCCACAACAAATTAAAAACTTTCTAATTCGAGTACATCCGTTATCAACACACTTTTTCATAACATAATATAATATAAACATAATAATAAATCTGTAGCCAAAATTTTTCTGTTAATTTTCGCTTTTCCAAAAATAATTGGTAATAACAATTAAGAAACAAGTTAAAGGAATTGTCATTGCGCCAAATGAGTGGTCTCTGGATCAAAATGATCGCATTTTAATATTTTAAATACAATTTAAATTAAGTAACGTATTAAATGATTTATCCTTCTATCAAACACGAATGTTCCCTGGATCAAACGTCCTATTTTAATTATGTAATTACTTTATATTTATTTCTAACGGGTGCAGCGGAGCGCACGGATAATAAAATGAACACTTAAGATATTCCAGTTAAAAACAATCGTTAAAAATTAAAAACTGGTATAATAGGCAATCAGAGCAATATGCTATTAAAATACATGTAGCAGCAAAATGATACCATGAAATCGTGGAATAGGCTGATAACACTGTATTACTGATGAGTGTACAAAACGAAGAAAGAAGGCATAACAATCTTCAAGTTTATGCGGGTGCAGTTCCCAAAATGATGAAAAAATGCTACAATATATAGGTCGCTTGTGCTGCTGTTTATGGACGTATGGAATTAAATCCAAGATGGTTGAGAAGTTGACTCTAGTCCATTGATGCAGCAACACGACTATTTCATCATTTTGGATACTGCACCCGCATAAACTTGAAGATTGTTATGCCTTCTTTCTTCGTTTTGTACACTCATCAGTAATACAGTGTTATCAGCCTATTCCACGATTTCATGGTATCATTTTCCAGCTTCAGGTATTTTAATGGAATATTGCTCAGATTGCCTTATTATACCAGTTTTCAATTTTTAACGATTGTGTTTAACAGGAATATCTTAAGTGTTCATTTTATGTTACTATGTTCTTTTAATGTGACCTGAAGATGCCAAATTATTGGTGAAAACGTTTGTCATAACTTTTAAGTACTACTTCTTCTAATAACATAAAGGTTCAATGTATGTAATATTGTTAAGTAATTGACTGTAAGAAACTTACACTATTTGATTGATACTATACTTACCGGACCCAACATGCCTTTAAAACAGTCTTAGAACCAGACGCCCCTCTAAATACAGGGCATGCCAGAAGGAATAGTAAATATTTTAAGGGTGGTAGTCTGGACATTTCTGAGTAAAAAAAGTTCACATAGAGTGGGTCAAATAACTGGATATTTTTAAATAGTGATGTTTGAAATCTCTTCACGAATTGCTGTCTACAGTTGTTCAGTGTTTCGCTGTTCATTTTCGATGCCTTACGTTTTAGATACCCTCAAAAAGAAATCACATGCACTTAAGTCGGGGGATCGTGCAGGCCAGGGAATGTCTCCATTTCACGATAACACATGATCCCCAAACAAATTTCCATTCTATACATGGCTGCATTATGTGCTGTTGTACCGTCTTTCTGAAACCAAGTTGATCTATAGGTAAGAAAATTTCTTCTCCTCCACTTCATGAACTTCATGGACCCGGCATCTGCCTGTTCTGAATTCACAGTTGATCTCGCCAACGCTTTTTGGGTCTTCCAACTTCTCTAGCTCCCATTGGTTTGTATCTGATATTCTAATTATATGCTGTAATCGCTTGTCGGGGTATTCTTTGATTCTATCTTTTATTGCATAGATGCTTAATTCGTTTTTTTCTTGATTTCTTTGTTTGCCTTGTCTTGTACATCCTTTTGTATCTCTCAGAAATCTCATTTCCGCACTTTATATTTTTTGGCAACCCCATCATGATCTTACCCTACAAGAGGTTGGTAACCTCTTTAGGTGACATTATCTTACTCAAAGTCTCCAATCAAATCCCCCCGTGGGAGAAGAAACCCAGGAAGACCCACAAAAAGATGGCGGGACCAGTTTTGATTTGATTGGAGTGGAACGGATCTTATGGTCCATACCGTAATGCAGATGATGATGATGATATTTTACTTTAAGATTTCTGTGCAAATACCCATGTTTCGGAACCTCAGACAAAGTGGGTACAACCGTAGTTTTATAAAACTTTAACATGGTATCTTTTCTTGTTTTGTTTTAAGTGTCCGATGAAAGGTACCACATATATATACTTACTTACTGGCTTTTAAGGAACCCGCACGTTCATTGCCGCCCTCACATAAGCCCGTCATTGGTTCCTATCCTGAGTAAGATTAATCCAGTCTCTATCATCATATCCCACCTCCCTCAAATCCATTTTAATATTATCTTCCCATCTACGTCTCGGCCTCCCCAAAGATCTTTTTCCCTCCGGCCTCCCAACTAACACTCTATATGCATTTCTGGATTCGTCCATACGTGCTACATGTCCTGCCCATGTCAAACGTCTAGATTTAATGTTAATAATTATGTCAGGTGAAGAATACAATGCCTGCAGTTGTGTGTTGTGTAACTTTCTCCATTCTCCTGCAAATTCATCCCGCTTAGCCCCAAATATTTTCCTAAGCACCTTATTCTCAATCACCCTTAATCTATGTTCCTCTCTCAAAGTGAGAGTCCAAGTTTCACAGCCATAAAGAACAACCGGTAATATAACTGTTTTATAAATTTTAACGTTCAGATTTTTTGACAGCAGATTGGATGATAAAAGCTTCTCAACCAAATAATAACAGACATTTCTCATATTTATTCTGTGTTTAATATCCTCCCGAGTATTATTTGTATTTCATATATGTATATTTTGAAATTTTAATATATACTGTATTTTTTTTTTTTTTTTGGATATGTCCTTTTCTGCTTCATTATTTACATTTAGTTCATAACCTAGATAGGTGAGGTATTTTACTTGCTCAATAGGTTTGTCATTAAGCGTGACTCAACTTCTTTTTGTCACAAATATGAATGCGTCATTAGTGCGACTCGAACCCTGGCACCTCGTGTAATGCGAAGTAAATTAAAGAGTTGCTTTCTAATGTTTAAGGCCCGATTGTATAAACCATTTAATCTTAGATTAGAGGTTAAATTGATCCCTGTTTCAGCTGAACTTGGAAGTTTGTGTTGTATAAAGTCTAATCTGAGATTAATTTGTCTCAAACTAAAGTCAACTTTGACTGAAGAAATTTCTCCGATTAAGTTAGATGATCCAAGTTCAGTTATTTCTTTTCTGTTGGAAATATACGAGTGACAGATTGTGCAAATAAAATATCCATTATTATTAATATTAATAGATATGTTAGGTACCGGTACATTTATATATATTTCTTTCAATTTCTTGCCTTAATACACAAACATTCTTATATTTTATAAGGCTCTATCATGTTCAGCAGTATCAAGTAACATAACCTATAATTATATTATGTTTATAACAACCATTAATTATTAATGGATATGATAGGTACATTCATAAATGTTCAATTAACTGTATTACTAAACGAAAATTGTCGTTTTATAAAGCTTTATTATGTTTAGCAGTATCAAACACCATAACATGATGACAACTTGGAGAACAGTCAACCTTCTTCTTATTGTCCGCCATTATTTACATTGAAAAAAAAAAAAACAGTCTCTCCAACAGAGTGTGATACGGAAAGTCGCCAAAAAGTAGTTGTAAAGTCGCTAGATTTCTCATTATCAACAAAGAAAGATTAAATTTTGTCACTATGGGGTGCTAAAAAGTCACTAAATCCCTATTTAAGCAATATAAAAGTTAAAAGAAATTGTTGTTGAAAAAGAGTTAAAATCGCTAGATTGGCAACACTGAACAAACCTGTATAACATGGTCCGCGCATCACGTATTTCACCTGTTTATGCGATGTTGCCAAATCCTTTTTACATGAACTTAGATTGCATTTGAACCAAGGTAATTTGATCGCAGAAAAGTTTTATACAATAGAAAAAGTGTCTGAACTCGGTTTACTTTTCGATCTTCGATCAAAGTTGATCTTTAGTCAGGGAGTTTTATACAATTGGGCCTAAGACTATTCAGTTAGCTATTGACTTATGGAGAATTAACTTCATGGCCCTGCATCATGTAATTATTCACCTAGCTCGAAAATTCCAAGAAAACTGGAATCGGGCTTATGTTTGGCTTTGATTCGCTTTCTTTTCATCATTCGTTGATTAATTTAGTCAAGGATACAATACGAGCGATAAAATTAAAATTAAAAAAGATGCTACAGTGGAATTCTCATGATGACGGTGACGATGACGATGACGATGTTGATGGATATGGTGATAAATATAGAGAGAAGCATTTCTTTCCGTAGCAGCGAAAGAAAATGTTGCCTTCCAGTGAATTATGGATGGGAAGGAAGAAAATTAGGTAAGGAGAAACTTTGTAATTTATATACTTCTTGGTTCTGTTTGGTTAGTTGGTCCGAGGCGAAGAAGAAGAACTGCTTAATGGTAGAAATTAGCAATGCATACTGAGTGGCTTCTTTACACAGCGGGGGGGAAGGGATAACACCGCACTTTCTAGGCCTGTTTACTTTTGTGACAGCTAAGGAGGACTTTCTTCCTACCTTTATTGAATATCTTGGTTCTTTTCATATTCACCGCCTGCCCAGCATAGCTGCAGAGGACTTGGACCCGGATCTACTTCTTTCTCCACCTCTTGAAGCTTCCTTATCTCTTTTCAGTTCTAAGGGTTATACGATTTGGCATTTGCAGCATATCGTTATCTCTTTATCCTTTTACTTCATCGTTAGATAATGTATACCGGTAACGATGATGCTAAATTCTGACAGGGAATTTTTAAATCTCATTGATTTTTTGACGTTTTGTTCTTGGGATCATTATTTATTTATTTATGTATTTATTTATTTATTTGTCTATTTAGGCCCATCTATTTGTATTTATTTATTTTTCATTTATTTATCTATTTTCCTATGTATTTATATTTATATATTTATTTATCTCTTTGTCTATGTATCTATTTATATTTATATATTTATTTGTCTCTTTGTCTATGTATCTATTTATATATATTTATTTATTTATTCATTTATTCATATATGTGTCTATCTATTTATGTTTATTTGTGTATGTATTTATTTATTCAATTTATGTATATGTTATATATATTTATTCATTTATGTATGTGTATGTATGTATTTATTCACACTGCAATGGGTATATACCCGGTGGCAGTGGTAACTAATTACACTCAATAATGACAATAATAAACTTATTAATTAAAAATACAATTAATGATAATACTAATAATTAATACTAATAGTAATAATATTAATAACAACAACAACAACAGGGAATATACTAAATTAAATGAAACGATCACTTAAAATAACATATTTGTATATGTGTCTGTCTATCTATCTATCTATCTATCTATCTATCTATCTATCTATCTATCTATCTATCTATCTATCTATCTATCTATCTATCTATCTATCTATCTATCTATCTATCTATCTATCTATCTATCTATCTATCTATCTATCTATCTATCTATCTATCTATCTATCTATCTATCTATCTATCTATCTATCTATCTATCTATCTATCTATCTATCTATCGATCCATCGATCCATAGATCCATCCATCCATCGATCCATCGATCCATCTATCTATCTATCTATCTATCTATCTATCTATCTATCTATCTATCTATCTATCTATCTATCTATCTATCTATCTATCTATCTATCTATCTATCTATCTATCTATCTATCTATCTATCTACCTATCTACCTATCTACCTATCTACCTATCTATCTATCTACCTATCTATCTATCTATCTATCTATCTATCTATCTATCTATCTATCTATCTATCTATCTATCTATCTATCTATCTATCTATCTATCTATCTATCTATCTATCTATCTATCTATCTATCTATCTATCTAACTATCTATCTATCTTTATTTATTTATTTATCTAGTATTCATGTATGTATGTATATTTATGTATTTATTCATTAATTTATTTATTAAATAATTTATGTATATGTTTGCTTATTTATCTGTTTATAGTCATTCATTCATTTATTCATCTATTTGTCTTTGTATCCATTTATATTTATTTATTTATTTATTTATTTATTCATTTACCTTTTATCTATTTTTATTTATTTATTTAGTCATTTATTATTTATTTTTTTATTTATAGTGAGGATTAAATGATACTAATATAATACAGTAAAATACCAGTATAAGGAAATCGTAGGGAGGGACCTGTAAACGTACTAAGTTAGAGGGAAATTTCGTTAAATCTAAGTACTCGTACTTTATTTTTCTAAAGGAAAAAATATTCTTGTTCACGTACCACTTCTTATGCTGTATATTCCACATATTTTGCAAGTAGGTCTGGAAAAAATTCTTAAATAAATTGAAGCTGGACTTGTATTACATTTGAAAAGAAGTTTAAAAAAAAGTCACAGGAAATATACAAAATTCAAATTTTATGAAGCTCTTTCCATGACAAGAGGTGTCATGCTGTGTGGGAAGTCATGTTGTGAAATTAGTGCGCTGTGATTGGAGACGCCATGTTGCGAGATTAGTGAGCTGTGACTGGTAGAAGGAAACTACATGGGGAAAACAAGGGAACAACTGCATGAAAATTTTAACACAAAATTCAGAGACATCTGCATCATTCATTATTTACTTACTGACTTACAAATGGCTTTTAGAGAACCCGAGATTCATTGCCGCTCTCACATAAGCCCGGCATCAGTCCCTTTCCTGAGCAAGATTAATCCAATTTCTACCATCATATCTAACCTGGTTTATGATGATAGAGACCAGATTAAACTTGCTCAGGATAGGAACCGATGACGGACTTATGTGAGGGCGGTAATGAACCTGCGAGTTCCTCAAAAGCCATTTGTAAGGAAGTAAGTAACTGTAATGTTGTACCGTATAATATTGTAATTGGGGATTTTCCCTGTTATAGACTATAATTATTAAATAAATAATCAGAGCCTGCCCGTACTGACCGTCTTGGGCTCGCGGGACTACAGTTACAAACCTAATGCGTAATAATGCCGTGAATAAAGCGGCTGGAGCGTGTAGCAGGAGCGAGATGCCCGTACCAGCTCGACCAGGGAGCTGGATCCCCGAGCTTCAGGTCGATACCGTCGTGGCGCTCACGAATAGTGACGTCATACAGACCCACCCATGACGTCATTGCTCTTCAATAGCCGACCCCTGGGGCACGTGTATCTGCAAGCTGCCAAGTTAATGTGTAACACAGTGAAGTCGGGGGTTCCGAGGGTAAGGCTTGCTCACTGCCAGGGTTGTGGTATACTTTATCACTCCTGGCCCTAAGAATAATAGCGATGAATAAATTTGCTCAAAATTGGAAACGCTTGCATACGAAGAAATTTTGTATAACCCATAACGTAAATTCAGTTTAGTGTGCAGCATTTGTGTTTTTCAAGCATGGAGTAGTGCTTAGGGGTTGGTTGATGTTCCCATCCCAGCTCACTACCCCTAATGTGGTTCGTGTGACGTGGGGTGCGTGAATAGGAAAGGATAGATGACAGCGGTTTTATAAATCATATTAGGCTCACCATAGCGACGTTGAGATTTGAAATCATTATGTGAGATACTGTCGTTAGTTTTGAATAGTAATCTATCTTCCCAGCCTGCAATAAAATATCTGCCCTTATATACTTCATGCGATTCACTCTCTTCCTCACCTCACCTTATAGGACTCAAGGGTTTAGAGC
The DNA here is from genome assembly GCF_040183065.1 of Periplaneta americana. Taxonomy (NCBI): domain Eukaryota; kingdom Metazoa; phylum Arthropoda; class Insecta; order Blattodea; family Blattidae; genus Periplaneta; species Periplaneta americana. The sequence continues at coordinate 194,782,987 of NC_091118.1, read as the reverse complement.
ATATCAATCAAATCGAAATGATAGCCGTCCAAATCTTGGATTTAAAATATCGGCATCCTAATCAATTCAAATGAACAAAAAAGAAAATGTAAATTAATTTTAAAAAAATATATAATGAAATTTTAAAAAATATTATTCTGCGACAAGACGTGGTGGCTATCAAAACGATAAAAATTGATTGAAAATAAATAATATATACATTGAATACTATAGAGATGGTGATTGATGATGGTCAACGAAGATTTTAAAATGGTTGATGCAATTGTCTGAAGAGTCTTTTCAGGAACCTTTAATTTTCTGAGGATCTCTAATGTAAATTTGGGAATTGTTCCTCGCGCACCAAACATAAGTCCAGTGACATTCCAATCTTGAATATTATATTTATGACTGAGATCATCACAGCATGGAAGGTAAATAACGCGTTTCTCTTCATACTTACATCTTCAGAGATATGACTAACAGAAACAGGTCACCAGGATGATGACCTAATTTATGTCCGTTATGCCAAAATATCTCTGACAAATGGTCTACATCTCACTGCAATGGTCATATATGTCACTTAGAAAGGATAACCTACTTTCTTTGGTCAAGATATTCCTTAGAATTGAGTTCACATTTCGTTGAACAGATCATGTGTCACTTAAATACGATTAACATACTTTCTTGGGTTGGTTATGCTGATACATTCTTTGCATTTGTATCCATGACCCATTTCAGTGATCATCTTTCACTTCAAAAGGAGTACCTACATTGTTGGGTTCGTTATGCCAAAATATTTCTTGCAACTAGGTCTACATTTCATTGCAAGGAATAAAATGTTTCTCTTCAGAAGAATAACCTACTTTGTGGAGTCCATTACGCAAAGATATACCTTGCAATTGGACCCTCTGTCATTGCAATGAGTATATGTCACTTCAGAAGGGCTATCCCAAATTTTTCTTGCAACTGAATTCATGTCTTTTTGCAATAACCACCTTTCAATTAAGGAAGATAATCAACTTTCTTTGGTTGTTAAGTCAAGATATTCCTTAGAATTAAGTTCACGTTTCACTCAATAAATCATGTGTCACTTAAAAAGGATTAACATACTTTCTTGGGTTGGTTATGCTGATACATTCTTTGCATTTGTGTCCATGACCCATTTCAGTGATCACGTTTCACTTTAAAAAGAGTGCTTACATTGTTAGGTTCGTTATGCCAAAATATTTCTTGCAATTAGGTCTACATTTCATTGCAAGGAATAACATGTTTCACTTCAGAAGAATAACCTACTTTGTGGAGTCCATTTCGCAAAGATATGCCTTGCAATTGGACCCTCTGTCATTGCAATGAGAATGTGTCACTTCGGAAGGATAGCCTGTTTTGTTAGGCTTGCTATCCCAAATTTTCCTTGCAACTGAATTCACGTCTTTTTGCAATAACCACCTTTCAGTTAAGGAAGATAATCTACTTTCTTTGGTCGTTACGTCAAGATATTCCTTAGAATTAAGTTCACGTTTCACCCAATAAATCATATGTCACTTCATTATGCCAAAATATTTCTGCAACGATGTCTACGTTTCATTGCAAGGAATAACGTGTTTTACTTCAGAAGAATAACCTACTTTGTGGAGTCCATTACGCAAAGATATGCTTGCAATTGGACCCTCTGTCATTGCAATGGGTATCACTTCAGAAGGGTAGCTTGTTTTGTTGGGATTGCTCTGCCGAATTTTCTTTACAACTAGATTCACGTCTTTTTGCAATAACCATCTTTTACTTGACCTACTTTATTTGATTCATTGTGCCAAGATATTACTTGAAATTAGATCCGTATCTCACTCCAATGATCATGTATAACTTGAAAACGATAATATATTTTGTTGAGTGAACTATGCAACGATATCCCTTTAATTGAGTGTATCTCTCATTGCAGTTATCTTATGTCACTTCAGATGGTTAGGTTGCTTTCTTGGGATTGCTATTAAAATATTCTTTTTTTTTTATCTAAATCCACATTCCTGCAATGATCACCTATCACTTAAGAAAGATTCTATTTCACTTAGTTCGTCATGTCAGGATATTCCTTGAAACTGGATTCACGCGTCATTGTAAAGATCACCTTTCACTTAAGAAGGACAGCCTGTTCTGTTGGGTCCATTACGCCTGTAATCTGAAAAAGGTACCAGTACATATACCACTTTTATGGGTCCTTCACATGATAGGTTACGTTAGCTCTTAAAATAGCAGATACAGCTGACAAAAATTCCCAAGCAGACTTGCCAAGTTTCCAAATTTAGGCGGAGACTTCGGATTTTTAAACCACTCAATAGATCTTCAGATTAATAATTTTTTTCTCGAGATTTTTTTGTTTTGTTTTTTTGTTTTTTTCTTAAACGAATCCCTGCAATTTTGAACTTTGAAGGAAAACATATGAACAAAGTAGGCCTACTGAATGTGCATCAGATGCAATTTACTCCTTGCAGATGGAAGATATTGAAAACATTGAAAAGGAAGAAAAGATGAAGTGCAGTGGCCATTGGTAGTAAGAATGAAATCTTAGGATGTCAAATTAAAATATAATAAACTGTCAAGATTGATATTAGGTGTTCTTTCAATTCCACACAACAATATGGAATATGAAAGGATTTTTAATCAAGTGAACAAAAGAAGGACATGGTTCAAATTCTCTCTTACTGATCCCAGTCTAGAAAAAGTGTTGTCTGTTAAATCTGTAAGAAAGGAGAAGTGTTTAGAGCAAACTTTGATGTCATATTCCTGAAGAATGCTAAATGAGTAATTTCAAATATCTTGGGCCGTTTTTCGTGATCTCAATAGTAAGTCTTCGTAATATATTGTTTTGGTGTCTCGATAATTCAGACTCCACGATACGCGCTACAAAAAAGTCCATATTTTTCTATTTTTGAAAATGGCAGGTACGCCCATATTATCCCTCAGTCTAAATTATATTGTAATATAAAGATACATAATAACCTATAAAAACCGTCTAAAATCAATTCCATGTAGGAGTATGAGGTTTTAATTCCTACTTTAAACTGTTCCTCTGATTCATTATGGCTGATATGTACATCTCACTTGACGATATGTGTCAGAGGAAGAACAATTGTTTGTATACATCTGAAGTCTGATTAGTGTACTATGTAGCTAGTCGGCGATGTATTCAATGGAAGGGGAAAGTAATTGGCCACACTACCCCTGGCCTAATTGCCTTGTAAGTGGTGTCTTCTTGGTATCACTTGTGAGGTTCAGACAGTTGACTGAACAACAACAATTTAAACTGAGCGTATACCGAATCTCAGCGCTGAACAATCTGATGGCATCACGGTGTTCCGAATTTGACCGATGGCGTTACTGATGCTCCACCGGTGTCGCACCGGTGCCATCAGCTTGCAGAGGTGGTGGCAGTCTCCATCAGCCGCCATCAGTGAATCTGATTGGTTCTTGTATAGGGCGGAAATTAGCAGACGAATGACATCGTGCACTGTTGTGTCATGGCGGTGTGTTCTGCTTTAGTTCTGCTGTATTGCTTGTAATGAGCACAACGTAAAAACAATATGTTAATGGCTTATGAGCGAACATGTCAACGGACCAGTTATTACTACCGGTTCAAGAAATAAATTGTTCATGCTCTCTTTTCTTTGAACGAGATGGCAGGACGGAAATTTCGCAAAATTTTGCTAGTATAGCACAGACAACTTATACAGTCACCATGACAGCCATCGATCCTTCCAGCAGTTTTGTTCCTATTTCGCTGCAGCGTGACGTCACTGTTATCCACCGGTCCGGTGAGATTCGGAATACGCTGACTGAGTAAAGGCTGGTTCACAATAAAACGGGAATGAAAACGGCAACAGAAATATTTATATATTGATGTACCGAAGTACATATGATATTTCCATGCAGATATTCTGCGTCATCACATGATGAAAGAGTGATGGAGCGGAGAAAAATTCTCTCCGGCGCCGGGATTTAAACCCGGGTTTTCAGCTCTACGTGCTGATGCTTTATCCACTAAGCCACGCCGGATACAATCCCGACGCCGTTTAGAATCGTCTCAGATTAAGCTCCATCTCTTGGGTTCCCTCTGGTGGCCGCCCTCTGCACTACGTCATAGATGTCTATGAACGCTGGACCGAAGTCCATACATGTGTTGAGGTGCACTCAGATGAGTGACTGATTGGCCGGGATCCGACGGTATGGGCGCCGTCTTAAATCACAAAGTGATTTATTATTACGCATATCATATATATATATATATATATATATATATATATATATATATATATATATTGATGTACCGAAGTACATATGATATTTCCATGCAGATATTCTGCGTCATCACATGATGAAAGAGTGATGGAGCGGAGAAAAATTCTCTCCGGCGCCGGGATTTGAACCCGGGTTTTCAGCTCCACTAAGCCACGCCGGACTTTGTGATTTAAGACGGCGCCCATACCGTCGGATCCCGGCCAATCAGTCACTCATCTGAGTGCACCTCAACACATGTATGGACTTCGGTCCAGCGTTCATAGACATCTATGACGTAGTGCAGAGGGCGGCCACCAGAGGGAACCCAAGAGATGGAGCTTAATCTGAGACGATTCTAAACGGCGTCGGGATTGTATCCGGCGTGGCTTAGTGGATAAAGCATCAGCACGTAGAGCTGAAAACCCGGGTTCAAATCCCGGCGCCGGAGAGAATTTTTCTCCGCTCCATCACTCTTTCAACAGAAATATTGTTAAAATAAATATATTCAAATGTGAGAATTCACAATTAACTATTGTGGAACGTTCACATTTAAATACATTGATTTTAACATTATTTTCGTTCTCGTTTTCGTTGCCGTTTCCGTTCCCGGTTTATTGTGAACCAGCCTTAACTGTTCGTCATCTCTGACATGACGATTTAAGGATTTCCATCAGCGATAAACTGACGACCAAAGAGGGTGAATAGAAAGAGGTATTTTGAAAATGAACGGATAATAAGGACTGATGTAAATTATAACTGATTAAAATGGTAAATATTTATATGCATCACCCTGTATAATGCTTCGGACTTGAATAAATTATTTATAATTCAATTAAAAGAATTATAATCGATAACTTCGCTTTGCCAGGAGTAGATACAGGTAGCAGCTGTGACCTTGTCTGAGCGACCAGGTAGCTATTTCTAGAGCCATTGCAATACGCTGTACTTTGTAAGAAGCTTCGCATTATCCATTGCTATTTATCGTATATGAAATATGGTGTTGTAGCGGTTCGCGGAAAGGTTTTCCGTGTGAAGCTTTGAGGGTTTAGTCTGCAGAGTTGAACTTGGAATTCTTTCCCTGTGTGACGGGATTAGCGGAATGTGTGTACAAGGTGCACGCGTTCGTAACCATGGCGACGGACGCGCCGGGTGAACAATCTGACCCCGCTTCACTTTGTCTAATTTGTTACGCTGATCGAAATTAACGTCTGTTCCCGTAGCCCTCTTCCAATCTTTTTTCTCGCTCACTTCTTTCCTGTTTTCTATTACTGCAAGTTCATCTTTAGTCTTCGTTTTGCAGGTTGATTAGGAATGATGTTTGTTAGGGAGTTCTAAATTACTTTCTCTCTCCTCTTCCGTTCTTGCTCGTTTTCGCGTCCTCTATCTTCCGACTACTCCGATGTCTCGTTTTCCGGTCTCTTTCAAATCGTTTTTGCTTTACATATACCTTTTGTTGAAAACCTTCTGTCAGTTTCTTTTTAGCATTTTCTGTTTATCGGATCGTCCTCGGTGGCCTAGCGGTTGGTTTCCAGGTTCCTGGTTCAAAATCACTGGAGGGCAATTGATTTTAGAGGTCGAGAAAATCCTTTACATTTCTTTCTCTGCAATGGAAGTAAAACTACGAAGTATTTACTGCATATACTGGGTGATTCACGAGAATTTACCGTCACTTACTTACTGACTTTTATGGAACCCGGAGGTTCATTGCCGCCCTCACATAAGCCCGCCATTGATCCCTATCCTGAGCAAGATTAATCCAGTTTCTATCATCATATCCCACCTCCCTCAAATCCATTTTAATATTATCTTCCCATCTACGCCTCGGCCTCCCCAAAGGTCTTTTTCCCTCCAGCCTCCCAACTAGCACTCTATATGCATTTCTGGATTCGCCCATTCGTGCTACATGTCCTGCCCATCTCAAACGTCTGGATTTAATGTTCCTAATTATGTCAGGTGAAGAATACAATGCGTGCAATTCTGTGTTGTGTAACTTTCTCATTCTCCTGTAACTTCATCCCTCTTAGCCCCAAATATTTTCCTAAGCACCTTATTCTCAAACACCTTTAAGCTATGTTCCTCTCTCAAAGTGAGAGTCCAAGTTTCACAACCATAAAGAACAACCGGTAATATAACTGTTTTATAAATTCTAACTTTCAGATTTTTTGACAGCAGACTGGATGATAAAAGCTTCTCAACCGAATAATAACAGGCATTTCCCATATTTATTCTGTGTTTAATTTCCTCCCGAGTATCATTTATGCTTGTTACTGTTGCTCCCAGGTATTCGAATTTTTCCACCTCTTCGAAAGATAAATTTCCAATTTTTAGATTTCCATTTCGTACAATATTCTCGTCACGACACATAATCATATACTTTGTCTTTTCGGGATTTATTTCCAAACCTATCTCTTTACTTGCTTCTAGTAAAATTCCCGTGTTTTCCGTCACTTAATGGAACATATTTCCGAAGACATTCTGAGCAAAAAATTCATATAAACTTGTGTCCTAACCTCAGTATTTTCAGAGTTACAGTAATTTGAAGTTGATAGTGAAATACCTTTTTTTCTTTTGTTTTACTCTATACAAGGAATAAGCTGTTAAAATCTACAGAGTTATATTACATCCAGCCTGTATATAATGGGCAAAATTTTATATATGGATTTATCATATGTATAGAAGAAAAAGATAGTAATATCAAGCAAAGACAAGGGAAAGGCAAGGACTACAGAGGGAAGGAACGGTGAACAAGGGAAAGGCAAGGAGAACAAGGGGAATGCGAGAGCAAGAGGAAGGCAAGATGAACAAGGGAAAGACAAGAATAAAGAATGGAAGACAAGGAGAAGTGGGGAAGGCAAGGTAATGAGAGAAAGACAAGGAGAACAAGGGGTAAGCAAAGATAATGAGGAGAAGACAAGCGGAAAATGGGGAATACAAGGAGAACAAGGTGAAGGCAAGGAGGAGAGGGGAAAGACAAGGAGAACATGGGGAAGATAAGGAGAATAATAGGAACGCAAGTTGAACAAGGGCGAGACAAAGAGACGTAAGGGAAAGCAAGGACAAGGTAAGGGCAAGGAGAACAGGGGGAAGGCATGGAGAACAGGTGAAAGGTAAGAAAACATGGGGAAGGTTAGGAGAACAATGGAAAGACAAGGATTACAAGGGGAAGGCAAAGAGAGTAAGTAGAATGCAAGGGGAAGACAAAGAAAACGAAGGGAAGATAAGGAGAACAAGGGTATGACCAAGAGAACGAGGGGAAAACGTGAACAAGAGAAAGAGAAGAATAAAAAGGAGAGGATGAGAACAAGAGAATAAAAGGAGAGCAAGGGAAACGCAAGAACAATGGCAATAGGAAGAGAACAGGCATTCCCAAGTTACGTCCCATATCTTCTGATGAAAGGAACGAAGTTCTGTGTCAAAACGTGGAAGTAGAAAGTAAAGAAGGAAGAGATAAATATAGGGGAGAGAGGGAGTTATTGTAGAACGAAAGAAGAATACTCATGAAGATCGGAAAATAAATAATTTGTCTTGGAGGTCTGATGTATCTATCAAATCAATTTGTAATTTTCGGAAAATGCCCCTTTCGTGAAATATGACGTCTATGAAAGCTGAAGGATTCAGATTGATTATAAAATCGAATTTGTTGAAAGAAGAAAAAAGTGGAAGCAATTGGTTATCAGTGATATTGAAGCACTGTATTGTTTTAAGGAGCAGATTGCCTTGGCGGAGACCTACAATCGTTGGTTTTCAATCTCTGCCATCTTTCCGATTTCGTGGAATTGACGGAAGCGGAGGAGATGAATGTCATGGTAATGCATTCCAGTATTTGATAGCCTATTTCCTTACAGGATCGGGGATGGATTCCTAGTAGCCCAAGACACAAAAGACTCGTTTGTTCAACACGGAAACTAGAGGCCGAGTCGCATCCAATTCCAAAATACAGTGTTGCTCAGTGGCGGCTCGTGTACAAATTTTCATGGATTAGCCTAAAATACTGCTTTAAGGCGATGCGCTACTGAAATTTCTAAAATCCACGATTTTCGAGCTAGATAGTTGAAATTTTTATTGAATATGCATATCGATATCATAATTACACATTGTAAATTTCAATCTTTCCTCATTAACACTAAACGAAATTGATTTCATTTGTTTTGTTTGTATGTTTTTTTTTATTTTCATAATGGAAATCCTATTTCTAAAAAAAAAAAAAAAAAAAAAAAAAAACATTTTTTTTATTTAATTTTTTTCTTGAAGGTAGCACTGCATATTGTGCAGTGAAGCATTAGTAATGCCCTACTCTGTTAATTTGTAAAAAGATTTTTTTTTTTCAAATTTCAAACATTAATAAAAATGATATTGCTTTACGTATAATTCTCTAGCAATAAAATTGTGCTGAACACAGCCAATCAAATGCTCCATTTCACAACAGAGATATTCATGAATACGTATTCCAAATTTTATCACTCTAGCTTTAACCACTAAGAAATAAAATGAATACTTTCCATTGAAAACGTAGAGAATTTCTGTTTTGATAAATTAAATTTAAAGTACATTAACACAACTTCTACCAGTTACATAAATTTATGCATACTTTCAATATTGAGATAAAATTTTCATGAAACCGTAGTCTACATTTTTACTGCGAAATGAAACAATGATAACATTTGTCAAAATTCGACTATTTTCAGTAGCGTATCGCCTTACCATTCATATCCGTCATAATCATAAGCAATAACAGAAAAGATTCAGGGTTATTATGCTGAACATCATGAAAATTTCTTCTTGCCGTAATATTACGTTATCTTATAATGACACATGATTGTCATATTAATTAGAGCTCAAAAGTTTCGAAAAAATGTCTTTTACTAATGGGTTAAGATAAGATGAAAGTTATAGGCCTATGCATACAGTATATACAGAATGTCCCATTTATCTTGACCACCAAATATAACTTTGTACGTAAGCACCAAATGAAAAATTGTTTCATACAAAAGGTGTACAACTGACAGGGGGAAATAATACTGATGGTAATCTGTGGCGAATCCTCGGCCTCATCTCGCCAAATATCGTCTCGCTATCGCCAATCTCGTCGACGCTAAATAACCTAGTAGTTGATACAGCGTCGTTAAATAACCAACTAGAATAAAATAAAATCAATCAAGCAAGCATTTTCGTTTACTAACTACTGCGGACTTGATGCCTATTCACTATGTAGCTTTGGATCATGATTTCTAACGTTACATCAGGCATTTTAGACAAAACTACTATCTAGTTCACTTCATCTAAAAATGTAGCTTTGAGACACGGCCTTATTTATTTATTTATTTATTTATTTATTTATTTATTTATTTATTTATTTATTTATTTATTTATTTATTTATTTTTAATATTTTATTTAATGTATACAATCCTCTTTGTAAATTATCCTCTGAATTGGAATACTGCTTGTTTGAGGCTTGAAAGTAATGTAATTTTCCCTAAATGAAAAAGATGTGAACAAGAAAATTACCAAATTTACACAAATTCTAGGAATAATAAACAATGCATTAAAAGCTAAATTAGTACAAAAATCTACAAGAATAAAAATATATAATACACTAGCATTACCCACCCTTTTATACGGAAGCGAGTTTTGGTCATTAAAGAAAAAAGACATGGACAGAATCAAAGCAACGGAAATGAAATTTTTGAGGAGGACAGCAGGATATACTCTTTTAGACCGAAAAAGGAATGAAGAAATTTTAGAACAATTAGAAGTAGAGTCAGTAGAAGAAAAAATCAGCAGATATAAATTCAATTGGCTAGATCATGTAAGAAGAATGGAAAATTCAAGAATCCCAAAAATTATGATGCAATATAAACCTAGAGGGCATCGTCGACCAGGAAGACCTTTAAGAAGACTGCTAGATGGGGCCGAAACAGGTCTACAGAGGCCTAATTCGTGAAGGATGATGATGATGATGATTTATTTATTTAAAGTTTTTATAGGCAGCGACATTTTATTTCTTTTAATTTACTCTTATGTCCGAGCTTAATTATAATGTGAGTGATAGCTTTTTAATTACACATTATTATTATTATTATTATTATTATTATTATTATCATTATTATTATTATTATTATTATTATTATTATTATTACAGTCACATAATAGTCCCAATAAATACCGAAAAAAGTTTTGATTTTACTTACAAGATGTCCTAGCAACAGAAATTGTTCGTTTCAAAACCTCCCGTGGAATTATCTGTAGTAATGTCACGAGAGGTCTGAGATTTATCTGGGAAATGTCAGACCTCGAGTGGCATTTATTAGGACTATTTCGTGAATAAAATAAAAATGTAAATAATATATCCCTAAAATTTGATCACAAAATGTTAATAATTGTATATTAACGAATACTTAACCTATTCAGACATTGTGAAGTTGAAATACTCGTAGATGAATATCGATTACTGCAATAAAGAAATTCGATGTTATTTTTCAGTAATGCCAATTGCGAAATACAGGTTTAACAATGTTAATTACATGTACTGCACTTTTCTCTTATTATTATAACATAAATACATTTTCATTATCTGCTGAAATCATAATTTAATTTAACAGTAACATTGGGGACAGCTATATACCAATGCTTACGTATTCACAGCGAGACATGTTGCTACACAGTGAAGCCATCTCTGTATAGATAGGCCTAATTAAAACACGAATTTTATTACGCCATACGGAAGGCAGTTTGGTCAAAGACTTTATTATTACTATGCAAGGTCTTTGGGTTTGATATGCGATGATGTTACATAAATTTGAACATCTGACTTTCTATTAATTGTTTAATTTCATTCACAAAATACAAATTTTATAGGCTACGTTACCTGTGGGAGCAGGTCAAATGTCAGCTGTGCCTTATTTCGACCGTTACTTACAATCAGTGCTACAGGAAAGCATTTTTATAGCTCGACAAACGCATTCTCGCTGTAGTGTGTAACGGAACTAAAGCTTCATCTACACAGTTCAATATTCCAATCGCGTATGCGTGCAATCTGGGAAGAATATTGAAAGAATTAAGTTTAAAAGGTACGTTCAATTAAGATGCATGAAGATTTTGTGTCTACATGGTGCGCCGTTTTGAACGTCGTCTTCACTGCGTAAATATATTAATTAATATTAAATATCAATCTTGCATTCATTGCTTTAAAGTTGAAAGAAAAGTTTAACCGTGTAGCTGCATCTTAATGTATTCATGATCGTCAATTTACGGGGAAACAGTTGGCGACAACGACTAAACAAAAGAACGACCATGAGATAAATTGGTAGCGATAAATCTTACTTACTTACTTACAAATGGCTTTTAAGGAACCCGAAGGTTCATTGCCGCCCTCACATAAGCCCGCCAGCGGTCCCTATCCTATGCAAGATTAATCCAGTCTCTATCATCATACCCCACCTCCCTCAAATCCATTTTAATATTATCCTCCCATCTACGTCTCGGCCTCCCTAAAGGTCTTTTTCCCTCCGGTCTCCCAACTAACACTCTATATGCATTTCTGGATTCGCCCATACGTGCTACATGCCCTGCCCATCTCAAACGTCTGGATTTAATGTTCCTAATTATGTCAGGTGAAGAATACAATGCGTGCAGTTCTGTGTTGTGTAACTTTCTCCATTCTCCTGTAACTTCATCCCGCTTAGCCCCAAATATTTTCCTTAGCACCTTATTCTCAAACACCCTGAACCTATTATCCTCTCTCAGAGTGAGAGTCCAAGTTTCACAACCATACAGAAGAACCGGTAATATAACTGTTTTATAAATTCTAACTTTCAGATTTTTGGACAGCAGACTGGATGATAAGAGCTTCTCAACCGAATAATAACACGCATTTCCCATATTTATTCTGCGTTTAATTTCCTCCCGAGTGTCATTTAGATTTGTTACTGTTGCTCCAAGATATTTGAATTTTTCCACCTCTTCGAAGGATAAATCTCCAATTTTTATATTTCCATTTCGTACAATATTCTGGTCACGAGACATAATCATATACTTTGTCTTTTCGGGATTTACTTCCAAACCGATCGCTCTACTTGCTTCAAGTAAAATTTCCGTGTTTTCCCTAATCGTTTGTGTATTTTCTCCTAACATATTCACGTCATCCGCATAGACAAGAAGCTGATGTAACCCGTTCAATTCCAAACCCTGCCTGTTATCCTGAACTTTCCTAATGGCATATTCTAGAGCGAAGTTAAAAAGTAAAGGTGATAGTGCATCTCCCTGCTTTAGCCCGCAGTGAATTGGAAAAGCATCAGATAGAAACTGACCTATACGGACTCTGCTGTATGTTTCACTGAGACACATAAATCTAGCTGCAAAAATTATCGCAAAGTGTGACTGTGATTGATTGGAATTCAAAATTTCATTACACTTCATTTGTCGAAAATGGAATGACGTCATATAAACGAAATAGTCTATGAAAATACCTGGATTGTTTTTTGCCTAGTGTCATAACACTTTATTAGACTATAAAGTGCACGCCAGCAAGCTTTCTCAAAAATACAGTTTAGACAAATGAAATAAGACAAATAATTTACGGATATGAAGATTAATAACATGTCCATCGTTTAACATGGTTAATAGAGGTATTACTTCTCCTCTGTTTCACTGTAATGAGATGTTTGTGCTGATGTGGTCGCATTTCAGGTGGATGCTTTCTGTTGTTGGTAACTAAGATGCAATTTCGAGAAATCCCCTTCCACTAATGTAATGGTAACTGCATTTAGGGGCCGGGCTGTTAAGGGATAGTTCATTCTTTCCAATTAGCCTTCCCTCTGCTTTCCTCTTCCGTCCCCTTGGTGATCTTTCCAAGCAGAATTAAGGGCGAGACTCCTCGCTGGTTAGCTGCCACACCACGTCCTCCCCACAGACTGGAAAAGGGCATCATGCTTCTCAATTTTACCCACACTAAATCAACTTCTTTGGCTTAGATTAGGATTCGTTCGAATCATAGGCGGAGATATAACAATTTCCTTGGGGGGAGGGACATGATAGGACGATAAAATAAGCTAATTCATAGAGTGTTACATTATCGTAAGCATACAAATGCGTCCACACGCATATAAAAAGACAAATACATACATTTTTATGCTCGACCATGCCGAAATGTAGTAATTACACACCTGGTAGCAGCCCTTTAATGGACCTCATTAAAGTACACCTATTCATTAAAGTTCAGGTGTTCCACCAATCAGAAAACACCATTGTAGCAATATGAAAGCGCAAGTATGGATTATTCTCGGATATGCAATCGAAAGACAACTAGCGAAACGTCACGGAGGCTGGAAATCCAATACTGTCGCAGAAGGTTATGTTCTGTTACTATAATAATTAGCGTTAATTGTAAATAATATTCAAATAAATTCAATTTGTCATCTCGTTTTTCAATGTCTAAATCAATTACAAGGTTATATCAAGATTAATGTTTATTTTACTCTCTAGATTATATCAAGGTCAATGACATTTGTTTCTCGGAAAAAATCAATACTTTCGCGTCTGCGCACATCTCACAATTTACGAGATATTGCACAAGGTCAGTTCCGCTCCCCAGTCAGATATGAATAACATGAATACTTATGAATAATTTCAAGTTAGAAATATTGTCGAGCATAAAAAGTCGTATGAAACTTGCCTATAATGGTAATTAAGACGCTCGTTTCATAAACATACTCGCGTCTTAATTACTACCATTATAGGCTATTAATAATGTACTATTACGAGATAGGTCCTCGAAGGCTTGCCCTGCAGCCTGAGGTTTTTTGTGCATACCACTCCTGCTCTGTGAATGATTTTGATCTCCGTGCGGTCGCGCTCTTGTACAAATATAGCATGCTGCACCGTGAACTTAACCTGGGGTATGCTAATGATGACAGTGGCATTTGAATTAATGATGGCGAAATGAGTCTGAGGTTCAACGCCGAAAGTGACCCAGTAATTCTACTTCAATTAGTTGAGGGGAATCCACTGAAAAAACCCAATCAAGTAACTTGTCCCAAGAGAGATTTCAATCCTGGGCCGCTCGTTTCACAGTAAAAAATGCTAACTATTGCTCCACAGTCGTGGACAATACATACTAGTATACATTTCAAGCGCTATGTTCGGTTCAAGCTTTGAAGTCTGCTTTGAAGAAGCGTATGTGTCCAACTCGCTCGAACTTGCTCACTGGCCTCTCGTACCCTCTCCTCCCTTCATGCTTGTAGATGCTTTATATCATACATGGGCACAATTTTCGCTTACGTGAGGCACTCGATTTGAAATAGTTTGTTTACTAGGAGAGGAGACTGCAGAGTAGGATGGGACATATAAACTGCTGTGACCTGCGTCACCTTATCGTAATCTCTAAGGCGGTCAGTGGCGAATTATTAGAAAAGCGCTTGGTTAACGTGAGAGACTCGAAAACTTTTATTCAATTTGGCAAATTAATTCGGCAGCTTTAATCATAAATCTCTTTACTGTTTCTCCGTAGCTGAATTGATTTAAGGGAACGCACAGGTGAAATTACTAAATCTTACAGTTCTCATTTTTTTTCTCAAAGACCAAGACACTAGAATAAAATTATGTGACACGTTTCCTTATTAAGATGAAATAAATGGCAGGAATTTTTTTCAAAGTGATTTTCTTTAATTTTCGACATGTGGAACCATTTATATATTAATTTAATTAATTTATATATAAATGGTTCCACACGTCGAAAATTAAAGAGAATCACGTTGAAAAAAATTCCTGCCCTTTATTGCATTGAGAAAAAAAATGAAAACTGTAAGATTTAGTAATTTCACCTGTGCGTTCCCTTAAATCACAGGCGAGAAATTGCGTAACTAGCCAATAATATTCCATTACGTTGTCTACGTTTATTTTCTTGAATATTCTGGCGTTTCTCAAGATTACTTAATAGATTTGCACGTCCTCGACCTAAAATAATTTCAGAAAATCATATTTCGTTTTCTACGCACTTTTGATATTTTTTTATATAAATTTCTTTTGGAAATAATACGTACAAACAACATTTAATTCCTCGT
The DNA here is from genome assembly GCF_040183065.1 of Periplaneta americana. NCBI lineage: Eukaryota > Metazoa > Arthropoda > Insecta > Blattodea > Blattidae > Periplaneta > Periplaneta americana. Next base: position 194,767,681 of record NC_091118.1, on the reverse strand, counting down.
AGGTTACCTTTTAATGCAGCATGTTTAAGGTATAATGTCGTATTTAGTATACTATGCAAATGTTAAGATCATATATTTTCTTCGGAATAGTACGAAAAAATAACATTTAATTTGTCTTACCTTCTAATTCAGCATGTTCTTTATGACATAAGGAGTAATGTCGTTGTATATTAAATTTATTAATGCCTAATAGGATTTTCGAGCATAACATACATCGTATGTTCTTCCCTTCTAAACAGCAAAAAAACTCTTCCTCCCATTTCTCATGAAATAATCGTTTTCTAACGCGTACACACTGCTTTGATAATGCCATTATGCCTCCACTGATATTGCTTATGAAACTGATATAGAACCTGCCCACGCCTAGGAGCGGAACGGGGACTGTGAAGATGATGTCACTCAGAGCGATAAGCTCTGTGAAGGTCAGTGAGGCACAAATTCTCAAGTGAGGCACGATGCCTATCTCTGCTTTATATACTGCCCAATTTAACAGCTGTACTATGACATATCCAACCAATGAGCATTGCTCAAACAGCTAATTGTAACCATGATTGTTGTCAATTTGCAACACTGCATTTAAGCTATGTTGTACTAATATTAAGCATGTTTAATTTGAATGAATCTCATGATCTGATGATGGCATACCATGCCGAAAACGTTAATCAATAAAAATGTAATATCGTTAATAATACTATACAAATTATATGATAAGCAAATAGACGGTCCCACATATCCAATTCTTACTGTATGCCTGCTTATCGGTGAACACCACCCATACTTGATATCCTCTATCACATGCTATTCGACATTTTAGAAACTTTCTGTATATACTACTTGCGTCTTGAATTCAAGCAGATGGTGATACACGTAGCCTATTCTGTGACAGCTAAATGAAGAAGGAGCAGCATTGTGTTCATTGGTTATTACGATAGCGGGTGTTATTCATTAATGTACAGATATACGCTTATTTTTATATGTAGACTGAAGTTAAAGTGTGTACAACATTTCATCAAGGAAACGAATATGATTATCATTCTTATTTCTTTTTTTTTTTTTTCTTTTCCCCTTCCTTCCTTTACTTTCTCTTTAGTTCTTTCTTCCTTAATTCTTTTTCTTTATCTTTGTTTCTTCCCCGTCTCCATTTTATCCTGGCTTTTATTCCTTTTTTCCCCTCTTCGTTTCTTCTCCTCCCACCATTTTATCCTGGCTTTTATTCCTTTTTTCCCCTCTTCGTTTCTTCTCCTCCCACCATTTTCATTTCGTCTTTCTTCTTTGTTTCTCCTCCTATTTCAATTTCCATTTTCATTTCTTCTTTCTTTCTCCTCCTCCCACCATTTTCATTTCTTTTTCCTTTTTTGTTTCTTCTCCTGTTTCAATTTCCATTTTCTTTTGTCTTTGTTTCTCCTCCTGTCTCAAATTTCATTTCTTCTTTCCTCTTTGTTTCTTCTCTTTCCACCATTTTCATTTCTTCTTCTTTTTTGTTTCTCCTCTTGTTTCAATTTCCATTTTCTTTTGTCTTTGTTTCTCCTCCTGTCTCCATTTTCATTTCTTCTTTCCTCTTTGTTTCTTCTCCTTCCACCATTTTCATTTCTTCTTCTTTTTTGTTTCTCCTCTTGTTTCAATTTCCATTTTCTTTTCTTTTTGTTTCTCCTCCTGTCTCAAATGTCTTCCCTTCTCTTCTCTTTGTTTCTCCTTCTGTCTCCTTTTTCATATCTTCTTTCCTCTTTATTTCTTCTCCTCCCACCATTTTCATTCCTTCTTTTTTTTTCTCTCCCCTTGTTTCAATTTCCATTTTCTTTTCTTTTTGTTTCTCCTCCTGTCTCAAATGTCATCCCTTCTCTTCTCTTTGTTTCTCCTTCTGTCTCCTTTTTATATCTTCTTTCCTCTTTGTTTCTTCTCCTGTTTCAATTTCCATTTTCTTTTCTCTTTGTTTCTCCTTCTGTCTCCGTTTTCATTTCTTCTTTTCTATTTGTTTCTCCTTCTGTCTCCATTTTCATTTCTTCTTTTCTCTTTGTTTCTCCTCCTGCTTCCATTTCCATTTCTCTTTTTCTCCTTGTCTTTCTTCCTGCCTCCATTTTTATTTCTTTCCTTTTTGTTTCTCCTCCTCCCTCCATTTCTTCTTTCCTTTTTGTCTCTCCTCGTGTCTCCATTTCCTTTTCTTCTGTCCTATTTTTATCCTTCTTTCGTCCTCTCTTACTCTTCTAACTTGTGATGTATTTAGTTCCAATTTATAAATCTTACAGTCACGTGACTGGATTGCCATAACATAAAATAGACACTAACCTGTCGTCCACAAAAGACAATACTGAAATTCAGTCTCATTTGCGAACTAATGTCAGTCCTCAAGGTAGGGTTTGGCTCCATAACTGCACTTTCGACGAAACGTAATAGTTCTGCGTTGCTGTGGAAATAGACAAAACCTGAACAAATAAAACCCAGTGCCTTAGTTTATTTATGTATTAAGACAATGCTCTAGAAACTATTGCTAAGTTCGTAAACTCTTGTTTCCCGATCGCCGCGCCGTCTCGTCACTGGTTGGCCAATATTGACGATGTGTTTCATTGCTTGATTATGCCTGTTTCTGGTATTGATTCTGCGGCTATATTCCTTTCGCCTCTTCTTTCTTCCCCCTCCCCACTCCACTTATTCATATTCTTCTGTTTGCTGGCGGGAAATTGCTGCAAAATCAAGTTTACTCTCATCTGTTTCTTGTGGGAGGTGGGTTCACAAGTGTCAGGACGGGGACGCATCGATCCGTCCTGCTTTTTTTTTCTCTCCTTATCCTGCATATTTACAGAGCGAGTTGCCTTCACGGTGTTCCCCTCCAGCCAGACGTAACGTTGTTTATCTTTGATGGTCCGCTGCACCCTTTCTTCCGGGGACGCTGGCCGTCAGCTTGGGGTGGACATTGTCCCCGTATTCCCCTCCTTTCTGGTGGGGTGGAACGTTCTCCAATCCCCTCAGGTTATTGGAATGCAGTAATTGACAACTTTCGGGCTCTCCTCCCTTGTTGTTCATCACTCAGAATATAGACGAACAGTTTTCAGAGATAACAAATGTGGGGCTTTTGTGTTCGGTTGCTTGCGCGATGAAGTCATTTCACATCAAGGAGGGAAGAGCCGTGACAACTGATTGTAACGCCATTTGCTGCAATGTTTGTATTGAAAACGCTCTTTATAAAATTGAAACATATATAGAGGGTGGAAGTAATATAAGTGTGCACATTTTAAGAACTTCTTCCTTTGACAGAGTACAACTAATAGGCTAACATATTAGTCTCAAATGCATACTTTTCTCAGAAAAAAAAATAATTTTCCCTTAATGTCAACACTGTTAAGTATTGTGAGATTATAATTTTTACGCCCAATTTTCCAGAGCTTACCAACACCGTGGCCTTCCAGATCCCCTGACTTGAATTCTCTGGATTTTTTGTTTGGTGATGTTTGAAATGTTTTGTGTTTTCCATCCCTGTTGATAATTAATATTTGAGGAAAAAAATTCAAATGCATACTTTTCTCATAAAAAAAATAATTGTCTCTTAATGTCAACACTGTTAAGTATTGTAAGATTATAATTTTTACGCCCAATCTTCCAGAGCTTACCAACACCGTGGCCTTCCAGATCCCCCGACTTGAATTCTCTGGATTTTTTTTTTTTGGGATGTTTGAAATGTTTCGTGTATATCAGCCCTCTTGATAATTAATATTTGAGGAGAAAAATTCAAATGCATACTTTTCTCAGAATAAAAATAATTTTCCCTTAATGTCAACACTGTTAAGTATTGTAAGATTATAATTTTTACGCCCAATCTTCCAGAGCTTACCAACACCGTGGCCTTCCAGATCCCCCGACTTGAATTCTCTGGATTTTTTTTTTTTGGATGTTTGAAATGTTTCGTGTATATCAGCCCTCTTGATAATTAATATTTGAGGAGAAAAATTCAAATGCATACTTTTCTCAGAATAAAAATAATTTTCCCTTAATGTCAAACTGTTAAGTATTGTAAGATTATAATTTTTACGCCCAATCTTCCAGAGCTTACCAACACCGTGGCCTTCCAGATCCCCCGACTTGAATTCTCTGAATTTTTTTGTTTGGGGATGTTTGAAATGTTTCGTGTATTCCAGCCCTCTTGATAATTAATATTTGAGGAGAAAAATTCAAATGCATACTTTTCTCAGAAAAAAAAATAATATTCCCTTAATGTCAACACTGTTAAGTATTGTAAGATTATAATTTTTACGCCCAATCTTCCAGAGCTTACCAACACCGTGGCCTTCCAGATACCTCGACATGAATTCTCTGGATTTTTTTTGTTTGGGGATGTTTGAAATGTTTCGTGTATTTCAGCCCTCTTGATAATTAATATTTGAGGAGAAAAATTCAAATGCATACTTTTCTCAGAAAAAAAATAATGATCCCTTAATGTCAACACTGTTAAGTATTGTAAGATTATAATTTTTACGCCCAATCTTCCAGAGCTTACCAACACCGTGGCCTTCCAGATCCCCCGACTTGAATTCTCTGGATTTTTTTGTTTGGGGATGTTTGAAGTGTTTTGTGTTTTCCAGCCCTGTTGATAATTAATATTTGAGGAGAAAAATTCAAATGAATACTTTTCTCTGAAAAAGAAAATAATTTTCCCTTAATGTCAACACTGTTAAGTATTGTAAGATTATAATTTTTACGCCCAAACTTACAGGGCTTACCAACACCGTGGCCTTCCAGATCCCTCGATTTGAATTCTCTGGATTTTTTTGTTTGGGGATATTTGAAATGTTTCGTGTGTTCCAGCCCTGTTGATAATTAATATTTGAGGAGAAAAATTCGCTCCAGCGCCGGGGATCGAACCCGGGTCCTTGGTTCTAGGTACCAAGCGCTCTGACGACTGAGCTACGCCGAATTCAATCCACAGCACCGGATCGAATCTTCCATCTTCAATGTTTCCCTTTGTGGCCTGACTCCAAGTTAGGCATATATGTTGACGTAGGACAGCGTGTTATGCAATATGCTGTGTATTTGCGGCAGTCTGTTAGTACAGAGAACTGTTACCGTTTCGGTAAATCTATACTAATAATAAATCTGTGAGCGAAATTTTTCTGATAATTTTCGCTTTTCCAAAAATAATTGGTGTTAACATGTATAATTAATCATCCTGAAACCGAAAATCGCTTTTTTGAAATTTTTGTTTGTATGCCTGTCTTTCTGTCTGTATGTTTTTTACCTTTTCACGCGATAATGGCTGAACGGATTTCGATGAATATTGGAACATAAATTAAGTTCGTTGTAACTTAGATTTTAGGCTATATGGCATTCAAAATACTTTATTTAAAAGATTTGTTATAAGGGGGCCTGAATTAAATAAACCGAAATATCTCGTTTATTATTGACTTCTGTGAAAAATGTTACATAACAAACGTTTCTTTAAAAATGATTTCCGATAAGTTTTATTCCAGGCAAAATTTTGATAGGACTGATATTTAAGGATATACAAGAGTTTTAAAATAACAATACCATACATTTCCACCGCCGCCTCAGATTATAGTGTCGTTGTTCCGTAACTTCTATGTGCAAAATATTAAAATTTTTAGTAGGAAGGAAAACAAATTTATTCATTCTATGGTAGTAGTGCAAAGGAGGTCGTGAATTCTTACATTTTCGAAAGAAAGAAATGTAATTAAGTTATATATAGTAGATTGTATTATTTGCTGCATCACTATTTAAGTTATTTAAAAGAGAAAAAAATCTGAAAATCGATATGTTACATAGGAGTTATTGCAGGAACGACGACGATGGCTACAATGAAATCAAAACAAATGACTCCGTCTATTTAAGGCGGCTTTGACGTTTATCAATATTAATATACAGAGAATATTTTATGTGTTTGTATGAAGTAATCTCAGAAGCTAATTAACCTTCACTATTTTAAATTTGTGGTTTCTCTAGATGGATGTAATGCAACAAATGACGACTGAGGTAAGATGAAAAGAAATCTGTACGCACAGAAAACTTGATATTCTGTCGAAATATTGTATAACTTGATTATTGCAACTTTATTTGGTCCACATAAAATACTCTAATTTTATACACTCATTTTACCATAGAGATCGCTGGAGCTGAGTTATTTTAAAAGATGTCATGAAATGGCGTTCCTGCGCTCATAATTTACCCATATTCGTTTCCTGTGTTTCTTAAAATAATATTTATGTAGGGTACCTCAATTTTTTATTTGCATCAACAATGATATACAACCGAGCGAGTTGGCTCAGACGGTAGCATTTGAGACACGCATTCGGGGATCCCGGGTTCAAACCCCGTGGCCGACCAATCTGACTGGAGTTTTTCATGATTTCCCTTAGTCATAAAGGCAAATGCCGGATTGGAAAGATACATGCCATTATTCATCACCGCCTCAATTAGCAATACCAAAATCATTAATCAAAGTCTATAATCAGTTACATAGACACAAGCCAACTCAACACACAATAGAAACAGGAACTCAACAAGAGTAAAAACGGCCTGCTGATGTACCCACACATTCTAAACACGCGATATGACCACAGATGTTAAGGCGTGAATAAAATAAGCTTAACAAAAAAAAAAAAAGATGCACAGTAAGATTAACATAAAAATGATTTTCGTCCACAATCAACTCTATTAATTTGGAGTGATTTATTAAAGGATGCATTCAAAACTAATTTAGAAAAATGTTAAATGAATTATATTTGCACCAAATGAGTGGTCTCTGTACCAAAATGATAGCATTTTAATTATTTAAATACAATTTAAATTATGTAGCATATTAAACGATTTATTCTTCTATCAAACACGAATGTTCCCTGGACCCAATGTTCTATTTTAATTATGTAATAATTTATATTTATTTCTAATAAGTGCAGCGGAGCGCACGGGTACGGCTAGTAAATATAATAAGATCAAACAGGATTTTAAGTAAGTTCTTCGTCGTGAAAAGACGTCGCTGCGCTTGATCTGCAGACGTCTTACTTCGCAACTAAATGAGTTAACACTGTCCCGTGGTTGTGTGTTTTTTAAGTTTTAATGGAATTATTTTAATGCAAGCCTTCTCGGTGTGATTTATGTTGCTTTGTGTTAATGAACGCCGTGCGGCCTCTACACGTGAACACTCCGCACGCACAGTCCATAAATTTCAGCCCTTAAGGAGGTGGCTTTATTCCGCTCTTCCGCCCGGGTTCCGTCTGCGAGGGAGATGGACTAATAGTGATGTGGAAGGCATTTACATAATGATGAGCTGTGAAGTTTGTATTCTTTGGGAAATTTTATTATGAGTTTCGAGTCGAGGAAGCGGAGAGGGATTACACACAACGCAGATGAGACTTTTCCTTTGGATAAGGGACGAGTAAATGGAAAATGCGACCGGGTCACAGAGTAGGCTATGGCTCCTGCATCCTCGTCGTCCTCAAAAGTTACCGTCCTTGTCACTGGCGACGAGGTTCGCGCGTTCAAACCCGATGAGGGCGATAGTGATGCATTTTTATGAAAAGTTGTTGTTGTTTTCTAATGCCAGGCGTTTGACAATAAAGTCATTTGACCTCTTGCACTCCAATATTTTTCAAAGATATTATCATGGCCAGCCACTGAAGCACAGATTTTGAGGTGTTCCGAATCCATTTCTTGGTTTGAGTTGCACAATGGGCAGTTAGGGGACTGATATATTCCAATTCTATGCAGGTGTTTGGCCAAACAATCATGGCCTGTTGCCAATCTAAATGCAGCTACAGACGATTTTCGTGGTAAATCGGGAATTAACTGTGGATTATGATGCAGAGAGTTCCATTTTTTTCCCTTGAGATTGTGTTATCAAATTTTGTTTGTTGAAGTCTAAGTATGTAGACTTAATAAATCTCTTCACAGAGTAATACGTAGATTTAGTAACAGGTTACAGTAGCAGTGCTGCCTTTCTTTGCTAAAGCATCCGCATTCTCGTTTCCCAGGATTCAACAATGGGATGGTATCCATTGGAATACAAACCTTTTATTGAAAGAAAAGTAAAATCCGTAGCACAACTATAAGCAGTAACATGAGCTGCTGTCAGGAAGTCAAAAGAAGGACAGCAATGGCCAAGGAAGCTTTTAGTAGAAAAAGGAGCATCTTCTGCGGACCTCTGGAAAAAGAACTAAGGAAGAGACTACAGAAGTGCTTTGTGTGGAGTGCGGAATTGTATGGAGCAGAAACATGGACATTACAACGAAGTGAAGAGAAGCGAATAGAAGCAATTCAGATGTGGATATGGAGAAGAATGGAATGTGTGAAGTGGACAGACAGAATAAGAAATAAAGCTGTGTTGGAAAGAGTGGGTGAAAAAAGAATGATGCTGAAACTGATCAGAAAGAGGAAAAGGAATTAGTTGGGTCACTGGCAGAGAAGAAACTGCCTGCTGAAGGATGTACTGGAAGGAATGGTGTAGATTATATTAGGAGACAAAGAGGAAGGCAGAAAATGGGAAAGATTGGAGAAAGTTGAGTTTACAGTGAAAGACTTGTCCTTGGGCAAAACAATGAATGAATGAACGAAGAGTCAATAAAGAAAAAATTCTCTTAAAACAACAAAAATAAAGTACCTACAGGGTCCGGCAGAAAGATATGTTTTTTGAAATGAGACAACACGGTTGTATTTTAATGTAAGTTGGATTTCATTCTTTTATCGGAAAGCGGCATTATTGCCATTTACTGATGCAAAAGAACGAAATTAGATTTTGAAAATTACACCCTCCAAATGACGTCCATTTTTAATGCACTCCTGGAGCCTGATTTGAAGTTCTACAACGTCTTGTGGTATCGCGTATCCTTGACGTTCCTTTTGACTTACGTTTTGATGCTGAAGAAGTCGTTCTGAAATTGTTTACTCACAATCAAATTGTGTTACGGCTGGGAACTCGCCCATGTCGACCCACATTGAAATCTTGTCGGAACCTACGATGCGTAAGCACTACCGAATCATTTAAAAAAAAAAAAAAAAACACATCAAGGTAAACACGCGACATGGTGCGTTCCACGGATACATTGCAACAAAATGACATCAATAATGGCGTGCACTCCTTATCCTCCCACCGATGCGCGACTGTTTTAGCCACAGTTACTGCCAACCTAAAAACGTCAGATCCATTTTGGCGGACCCTGTATTTATAAAGCTCCTTGTACACGATAACATTTTGCTTCTAATTTAATACTTTAAAAGAGAATTTGCCAAAGATTAACCAGTATTGAAAAAATATTTGGAATCAACATTATTATTGTTTACTATTGGTTATTTTATTATTATTATTATTATTATTATTATTATTATTATTATTATTATTATTTGGGAATATTCTTCGACAGTAAATTGTTATTTTCATAGTCACGTTGATTACATTTACAATCACGCAATCAGAATGCTAGGAATAATATGGTCAATAACTTATTCTTTTTCCACGCCCGATTCTCTCTTAATGCTATACTTATAAATTGGTGCGATCGAAACTCGAATATGCATATGTAGTTTGGAACTCGATTACAACTACGGACTCGGCTAAATTAGAAAATATGCAAAGAAAATTTATATCCTTATGTTCATTCAGATTTCTGCCCATTAATTCCGGGGACAGTTATGAGAGAAAATGTGAATATTTTAATTGTCAAAATCTATATGCTAGACGCCATGAGATAGATTATCTGTTCTTTTGTAAAGTCCTCAAAGGTGATATATCCTGTGACTCTTAAACAATATTACCTTACGTATTTCAACAAAAGATATGAGAGCCCACAAACTTTTCTATATTAGAAATTCTAAATTTCTTTCACCAGTCTCCAGATGCATTAAAAATGCCAACATGCATGGCTGCGTATTCGATCCCTTCAATGTATAGACTTAGTTTGCTCTTGGCAACGATTTATCATTTATGTATTCTTTTAAGCATTATACTCAATTATCATTGTCTCATAGTATTCTTAGTTATCCATTCATCGTCATTATTGTAATTAATTGTAATTATATTTATGTGTAATAATTATTTTTGTTTTATGTTTTTGTTATATTTGTGCTGAACTGTAATTGGCCACTGGCTGTTGTACAGCACATTAAATAAATATAAATAAAATAAATAAAATAAAATAAAAATTATACAATTTATTAATTATTGCCAAGGAAAAATTATTTAATTTATGTTATTCGTCAACTGAAAATGGCCGCCTCCGTTCAAACATTTTGGTGTAGCTAACATTAGTGAAATAGAATTTTAGTAATACAATTAATATTTTATTGTATTAGAGGACTTTATTTCTTCTAGTCTTTATATACTTTCTTCTAATCGTGTAATAGTCAATTAAATCCCACTCGAGTTTTGATTTTCTCGAGATAAATCAATACCTCTAGTGCAACCATGGGGAAAAATGGCTCCGAAGGGCCACTGCACTCAAAGCCGCCTTACCTCACTCCACCGACCCTCTCCTCCGCCTGGTGCTTCTCTAGACATGCTTCATTCAGTGGCGGGTATGGCTTCGATCTCGGGACGTCAGTTTCAGGATGAGTGGCAGAAAGAATTTTTTGTTACTTAAAAAAAGAAGAAAGTCTGTTGCTTAATATGTGGGTTTAAAATTGCGCATATAAAACGCTTCAATATTACTTAAACGCCACTTTGATCGGAAGCATAAAGCGGACTTCGGTGATCTTACAAGTATTTATTTACAGTTTTAAAAGCTATTTTCGTAACATTTGTGAAAAGATACAAAACAAGATATATTTATGGTATTTTCAGGATTTAGATACTTATTATTTTATTAAGTATCTGGAACTGAACTTATTTAAAACTTTGAGTGCATATTAGGCCTACTTGATGCGTTCTCTTTCCAGGAAAGATTTTTAGAAGTAACTTAATGGACATGGAGATGTGTCTGTTCAATAATCCATTTGTATTTGATGTTACCCAAGCATCAGAGCCACTATAGAGATGCAAAAGAGCACGCCACTAAAGTGTTTAGGAAAAAATGGATTAGATCTCTTTAAATACCTACCAGAGGAGCAATTCCCTAATCTGCGCACGTTTGCAATGCGTATGGTATCTATGTTTGGCTCAACTTACTGTTGTGAGCTGTTTTTCTTTTCAAAATGAATATAACCAAAAGTATCTCCAGGTCTAGGATCACAGACATGCATTTAGTTTCAGTATTACGGTTGAGTTGTTCTATTTTAGAGCCAAATATATCCTTTTTAGTTAATAACAAGAAATTTAGAGGGCAATCAACAACAAAAAAAAAAAAAAAAAAATGAAAACCAGCAGTTTAGGCCTACAATAGTATTTCGTTTAATTCATATCTCATATATTTTGTTTAATATGTTTTAAAGTTAAATGACAGTGGAGCTTAGTTTTACTTTCTTTAGTATTTATAAAAAGAAACAATTGATTTTGTTGATAATCATATTGTGTTTAAATCTTTCAAGTTAAATGACAATGGAGCTTAGTTACTTTATTGGTTTTAAAAAGAAACAATTTATTATGATTGTGCAGTTAAATGACAATGGAGCTTTGCTTTTTTCTTCATTGTTTTTAAAAAAGAAATACTTTATTATGTCGATCATAAGGCAGTTCAAGAATTTTTCGTGCACATGATAAAGGAATGGTTATACAATTGAAAAATATATAATTTGCGTAATGACAGTAGGTGGCCGTTATAATTATTGTATGATACGTGTACTTCCTATAAACAAAATACTGTAAAGATTTTAAAACTAGAAATAAGAGCGGAGACATTAGGCCTACTGATGAGCAAGGTGTGTAGAGTCCACCACTGCACTTGACTTAGCAAAACAACTGCGTTACCCCTCGCCTGTCAATCAAACGAATGTGGGGTGAGTAGGAACGTTCCCTCCCTACTTTGCTGATAGTCGCCATAGCTGCTCTAGTGAGATTACTATTGATAAAAGGTAAAAAAATGTAAATCAAGTCTTTGAATTAAAGGGTTCTCAAATCCAAGGCTTCACCATTATCACTCTCTTTAAGGGGAGTTGGTCATAATCGCATGCAAAATAATGGTAAAAATAGCCTATCTTCAAGCAATTCATAAATATAATACTATTTATCAGAGATCTTTCATTTTTGTTAGCTATGTGTGTATACATATTACGCTATAAAATGAAAAAGAATGGTTACTCTAGAGTAAATCTCTATCCTTAAATTATTTTTTTTAATTAAGCACATTTCTTTTTATAAATTCACTACATGTCTGTGATTAGGTACACTCTATTCACTTATTATAGGACATATTGAATTGAAAATTTGACCACTTATTGCTAATAGATACTAAAACATATCCTACTAAAATTATTCATGTATCTGTAATATTATGGGCATAGGGCTTATAACAATCATCACCGTCAGTAAAATAAAAAAAAATGACGAAGATTAGTATAAGCCCTATGCCCATAATATTACAGATATTTTAATAATTTTAGTAGGGTATGTTTTAGTATCTATTAGCAGTAGGTGGCCAAAAATTTTAATTCAATATGTGCTATGATAAGTGAATAGAGTGTACCTAATCACAGGTATGTAGTGAATTTATATAAAAAATATGTTTAAATTAAAAAATTAATTTAAGGGTAAGATTTACACTAGATTAACCATTCCTCTTTCATTTTAAAGCTTAATGTGTATACATATATCACTAAAAAAATTAAAGAGCTGTGATAAATAGTATTACATTTATGACTGCTTGAAGATAGGCTATTTTTACCATTACTTTGCATGTGATAACGTCCAATTCCCCTTAATTGTTTATTTAAAGACGCTGTATCAACTACTACGTTACCTAGCTTTTGTCAGTCTTCGGTCTAGGCTCTGAGCTACGTCTGCAACATGGTGGAAGTAGAATGACGTTAAGTGCATTAATTAAGAAGGCGACAGACTCCAACAATTTCGCTGTCGATAACATAGCACTCTTTGAGCGCTGTATGATTTGTCTTTGTTGCTTCGTAAGATAATAAAAATCAGTGGTCCAGACTCGGACCGTCTCGTTGTAAATCAACACGGGAAATCAAATAAAAACCGAGAGATGTGTCTGCCCTAAGCTGAATTCAAGCCCCCGCCCCTCACAATTATATTCAAATTTGTTTGTGGAGTAAGAGGAATGGTGTCGGCATATCAAGGATGGATAGAAGAGGAAAAGCAATCGATACGGAAGGCTGCATAAGTAATCATTTGCACTTGCTGTTTTCAGTCCAGTGTTCAGAATTGCGTTTCTCCAAAATCTGCTACATGTTAAACATCAAAAGGTATCAAACGCTTGCGACCCCTGAGGTTATGCAACCCGGACAGTAATTTCCAGACCTCGATTTCACATCCCTGATTTTTTTTTCTGTCACTTCCACCTCAGCTACGCAAGCTGCCCCTATTCTGATAGTTCTCAAAGCAAACCCAGGGACCCCTTGCTGAGTTTCCTCAGGGGAAATTAGATGTTCGGACCCTCACCTAGGGGTACTCTCCTCCGCAGATCGGTAGCCGGGGAAGGGAGTTTGTTTGCTGCAAAACAAACGAACAAGACTTTTGAGGATGGCGTTGTTAAGGATTCTCCGCTCTGAGTAAATATACATAGCAAAGAAATGCCGAGACAAGGTTCGTTCAGACAACACAGGGCCTTCTTAATTGTTGTTTGTGGAGCAATCGCTTGTGGTTATGTTGGTATGAAGAAATGATACTGGGCTTGTGTTCCTTGTTTGGCTCATGTCATAAATTTTTAACTATCCGGCGGGGCTATTCAAACTGGATGCGTACGAAGACAGCCAGTTCCTACAGGACTGTTTTGGATGAAACATGACTTAATAAATACTAAAGCAGGAAATGAGATACAATGTTTATTATGAATACTGTCTGAAAACATAAAATTGACTTACCCTTTCTTTACTTTTCTCCATGCTTTCTTTCCCTTTCGTTGCTTTCTTTCTGTTTACTTTGCTTTCCTTCCTTTATTTTAATTTTCTTTTGCGTTCATTTGCTTTGCTTTTCTTCCTTTGTATAGCTTCCACTTAATTTTTTTACTTTACTTTCTTTTCTTTGCATTTCATTCCTCTCCTTTTCATTCTTTTATTTTCATTTACTTCATGTTTCTTTGTTTTGCATTTCTTCCCTTTGCTTTGTTTTCCTATCCTACCATTTGATTACTTCCCTTTCCTTTGCTTTTATTTTCTTTACTTTATGTCCCTTTACTTTGCGTCTCTAGCCTTGCTTTGCTTTCCTGTCTTTGTATAGCTTCCATTTGCTTTTTTTTTTTCTTTCCATTGCTTTGCGTTCCTTGCTTTTGCTTCACTTCCTTTTTTTTGCTTTACTTTACGTTCCATTGCTTTGTATTCCTTATTTTTGCTTTGCTGTGTTACCTTTTGCATCGCTTTCCTATACTTTTCTTTGCTTTTCTATTCTTTGTTTTCCTCTTTTCTTTGCTTCCCTTCCCTTTGTTTTCCTTCCTTTATTTTCATTTTCTTTTGCGTTCATTTGGTTTGCTCCTCTTCCTTTGTATAGCTTCCACTTAATTTTTTACTTTACTTTTTTTTGCTTTGCATTTCATTCCTCTCCTTTTCATCCTTTTCTTTTCATTTACTTCATGATTCTTTGTTTCACACTTCTTCCCTTTGATTTGTTTTCCTATCCTACCATTTGATTGCTTCCCTTTCCTTTGCTTTTATTTCCTTTACTTTATGTCCCTTTACTTTGCTTTGCTTTCCTGCCTTTGTATAGCTTCCATTTGTTTTTTTTTCTTTCCATTGCTTTGCGTGCCTTTCTTTTGCTTCACTTCCTTTTTCTTTGCTTTACTTTACGTTCCATTGCTTTGTATTTCTTATTTTTGCTTTGCTGTACTACCTTTTGCATTGCTTTCCTATCCTTTTCTTTGCTTTCCTATTCTTTGTTTTCCTCTTTTCTTTGCTTCCCTTCCCTTTGTTTTGCTTTCCTGCCTCTGTCTAGTTTCTATTTACTTTTCTTTATTTTTCTTTCCTTTGCTTCCCTATGCTTTATTTTTCTTTTCTTTGATTCCTTTCTTTTGCTTTGCCTGCTATTACTTTCCTTAACTTTACATTTCCTTGCTTTGCATATCTTTTCTTTGCTTACTTTTGCTCACTTTTACTATATGTTCCTTTGCTTTCTTAGCCTTCGATTTGCTTTCCTATCCTTTGTAATGCTTTCCTACCCTATGCTTTGCTTTCCTTTCTTTTGCTTTCCTTCTCTTTGGCTTGTTTTCCTTCCCTTTGCTTTGCTTTCCTTTCCTTCCCTTGGCCTAGCTTTCCTTCCCTTGGCCTTTTGCATTGCTTTCCTTCTCTTTACCTTGCTTTCCTTCCCTTTGCCTTGTTTTTCTTCTCATTGCTTCGCTTTCCTTCCCTTTGCTTTGCTTTCCTTCCCTTGGTCTTTCTTCCCTTCCTATTGCCTTGCTTTCCTTCTCTTTACCTTGCTTTCCTTCCCTTTGCTTTCCTTTCCTTTCCTTTCATTTTCTTTACTTTGCTTCCCTTTGATTTCCTAGCCTTTGCTTAGTTTCTTTCCCTTTGCTTTTCTTTTTCTCCCTTTGCTTTCCTCTCCTTTACTTTACTTCCCTTTGCTTGGCTTTCCTTCCCCCTGCTTTATTTTCCTTTCCTTTGCGTTGTTTTTTGTCCCTTTCCTTTGCTTTCCTCATCTTTACTTTACTTTACTTTCCTTCCCTTTTGCCTTGCTTTCCCTTGCTTTATTTTCCTTTCCTTTGCTTTGCTTTCTCTTGTTTTATTTTTCTTCGCTTTGCTTTGATTTCCTTCCCCTTGCTTTATTTTCCTTTCCTTTGCTTTGTTTTTTGTCCCTTTGCTTTGCTTTCCTCATCTTTACTTTACTTTCCTTTCCTTTTGCTTTGCTTTCTCTTGCTTTATTTTTCTTTCTTTGCTTTGCTTTCTCTTGCTTTATTTTTCTTCCCTTTGCTTTGCTTTGATTTCCTTCCCCTTGCTTTACTTATATTTCTTGATTTGATTTGCTTTTCTTCCCTTAACCTTGCTTTCTTTTCCTTCGCTTTACTTCCCTTCCCTTTGCTTCGCTTTGCTTTACTTTCCTTCCCTTTGCTTTCCTCTTCTTTTCTTTTCTTTGTTTTCCTTCCTTTGGATAGCTTCCATTTGCTTTCCATTATTTTTAATATTCTTTGCATATTTCCTTTACCTTCCTTTTGTTTGTTTCCATTTGTCTTTCTTTACTTTCCTTTGCCTTACAAGACGATGAACACCTTGCATCAGACACAGGATGATAAATAAATTTTAACTTACCTGCCAAGAATCGAACACGGCTGCGCTAGATCCGTATCATTACTCACTCTGCAGCTTTGCTCACAGTTGGAATGCCCGTAGATAACATCACAGTGTCCGTGACCTCGTCTTGAATAGCGAAGATTTTTTCCCTACATTATAATTCGGCGAATATATTTCCGTTGGAGCATGAGACATGACAAAAATGTGTGACTGCGCTGCAGAATGACGTAAAAGAACATGACAGAACTAATGGTTATGTCGAAAATTTTTGCGAACGCGCCTAGAAAATGGAAGGGAAAGAAGAAGCCGTGAAAGGTGGAAATATGTAAAAGATTGAAAGCAGGCGTACCAAGGAGCAGAGAGGAGGCCGGATATTTGTTGCCTCGCGTCCTGGCAGTGATGGATGATGACGGAGTAGGAAGACTCCTTGAAAATGCAAACCATCCACTCCCTGATATTAATTTCTCCCCACCCGCCCACTCACTCACTTAGCCAACCGCCATCTCTTAATTCTGGTTAATTCTGTGTCAACCTCTGAACCAATTGGAGTTATACGTACATAAAAAGCAGTCCCGTCGATTAAAAAAAAATGAAAGTCAGGATTTAAACTGACTGGCTGCTGTCGTACTCTTATTAGATAAAACGAAGCCGGCGACGTTTTCATTTCAAATAACTGCGTTGTAATATTAAAGTTCAGAGTCTTTGCCTAGCGTCCATTTTCATCTGCAGACACCAATTGAAGCCACGAGATGCAAAACAGCACAAATCCAATTTTCGGCCAAATTGAGTTAAGCACAGAATTATGTTCCTTGCACGTCTGTGAACCAAATGAGATGCAAAACAACATCACAAGTCCTTTCTTTGTATGACTTTAGAAACAGTGCGTAGCAAAAGAACACAAAGTCCAAACCTATTCTCTTCTGCTGCTCATTGAACTAGTAGCAAATTGTTGCAGAAGTACACAACTACTTGTTTCTTTAGAATAACTCTTCTCGGGTTCTCAGCCAGGTGAGTTGGAGATTGCTTCCAAGCTTTCGACGGCTAGCTCTGCCATCTTCTTCAGGGAATGAAGTGATGTGGGACCATGTCTAGCCGGTAGTAGGGCGATAGTAGGGCTTCCCGCTGCGGGCCAATCAGGAGCTACGTACTGGTCCTGATTGGCTACCGCTTCCACCAATGCGCCTGGCGGTCGGGACTAGGAACTAGCTCCTGATTGGCCCGCAGCAGGAAGCCCTATTATCGCATATATACCGGCTAAACATGGTCCCACATCAAACCTAAGAGCCAGCTGGCTAGTCTCTGAAATTGAGACAACTCATCCTGCCTAAGGTTTTTCCGTGGTTTTCCTAAGGCGCTGAGACAAATGTCGGGATGAGCCCTAAAAGAAATGGGCCACGGACCTGCATTCACATTCCCATGACCCTTTAATTATTCTAAATTAATTAATAATTACATCTATCATAAATCAATAAATCAATCGTCCTATTACTTAAAAGCCAAATTGGCTTGTCTCTTATATTGAGACAACTCATCCTGCCTAAGGTATTTCCGTGGTTTTCCTAAGGCGTTAAGACAAATGTCGGGATGAGCCTTAAAAGAAATGGACCACGGACCTGTATGCCCTTCCCCATAAAATCCCCGTTTTTCTTTTCTAACAAACGACTTAATGCCCTAGTTCATAGTTTATAAAATTACTAAATACATGTGCAAGGTCACTCATGTAGTCGCAATGCGAAAGGACAGGGAACCTTCCAAATTGCAGATTCAGAATTCACGGCGTCTCTCCTGGCGGTCTTCACTTGCCTTGTCATCGAACAACAGACGACAAAGTCTTCTCGACTCCTCCTGCACTGCGAAATGACGCAGTTCATTTCAATGTGCAGATTTACACCAGCTATCTCCTCCTCGTCCCTTCCCGTAATCACTTGATCACATTTCCGTCCCCCTCGCGTATGTGGTACCTAAGAGGTTACGTCCATTTTCGGTTTTCCCTTCAAAATTTTGTAGAGCTCTTTCAGTGAAACAGCGTAACCCGGAGTGAGACTAGTGGCCAACAGGCTTGGAGCTCACATATTTAGTTTCGTACGGCCCCCAACCCCTTGCAAGGACGCGTTTGCGTACCTTTTAAATTTGTCCTCCCAATTCTCCTCTTTCGATTTTTTCGTCCCACATCACTTCATTCCCTGAAGAAGATGGCAGAGCTAGCCGTCGAAAGCTTGGAAGCAAATCTCCAACTCACCTGGCTGAGAACCCGAGAAGAGTTATTCTACATCAAACGCCTGGAAAGCCTCAAGTCATACTTGTTTCTTTATTTTATCGCTTGGAGCTCTGTGTGTTTTCTGTAGTTGATCTGGTGTTTTAAAAAATCAAGGGAGATTTTTTCTTGTATTTTATAGTGATTTTATCACAAAATGGAAAAGAGTAGTAGCGAAGATGGTTCAAGAAAAGTACCAAGGAAATATGCTTGTCCAGAGACATGGAAGTAACACATGAAATGATTATGGATTACAAGATTACATCTTAGTCAAATTAAGGACTTCAAACCAATACCCATAGGTCGCCGTGACAAAAAAATTAAATGGGCTGTGACATCGTACAAGATTATCGAATACAGTGACAACATTATTACAGCATCGACTACAGCCAGAAATATTTTAAGTGACACATTCCATTTCAAGACAAAAGTTCCAAGTTAAAGAATCTTCATCCAGAATACCAGAATGAAATACTATACCACTAAAGAAACCTAGGCAAAAGGTATTTTCTAAATATATAGAAAGCATACCAGTGAAGTTTAAAGCTATAGACTATTTCAACGTGTCTTAAATAAATTTGGGAATGGTGAAAAAAAAATTACACTGATAGTGAAAGTGAACTGTGGAACACTGATGATAAGTAAGAAAAGCTTTGTAATGATATGTTATATTACATTTATAATTGTTTATGTATATAATATGTGTAAATAAGTTTTTAAATTTTTTTTATACAAGAGAAAGAGTTCATCCAAAGAGCTGGACTCGGGAAGAGTACCCAAAACGCTCACTGAATTTCCGCGTTGAATTGCAATTCTTAAAAAACGGTGACGCAAATAAGTAGTGCAACGACGATCACCGGTAATGGAGATCAAAATTGGCAGATTTGAGATACCAAAATTTTAGCACCATGACTCCAAGGACCGAAGGTCTCCACAGCAAAGGGAACAAAGATATAATTGTCTAAAAGATTAGTATATTTATTGACTTTTTTTTCACGGCTAATTCAGCAGCAGATGTTGCGCGTCTGGAGGTATTCGGCAAGTGAGATGGAGCTAGAGTGTCAACGCAAGTGGAGTCCCAAATTAAAGATTTTCCTGTAGACCATGGAATTAAGGTGAGACCATCGGGCCGTTTACCATCCGCTCGACTAATACCTGGTGGTTATAAAAGAGACGGGATGCCACAAGAAGTCAGAGATCTTTTAATGATATAATTGAGTGATGTATGTCTGGGAATGCGACCCTTGCTCCTCGCACAGCTGAGTGCATGATGGCCATAAATATCAACAATTCCTCCGCAAATACATTGGTGTGGCTGGTAGAGTTTACAACCAAGGCGTAAAGCCATTGCGATTTTAAAGGATGTACTATCTATTAGAGTGCTGATGTGAGGAGATGGTAATGCGTGTAACCAAGCTCCAGACTCACTCTCTTGAAGAGTTAGGAGACGTGCAATGTCTTGTTCGGATTTGAAAGAAAAAAGGAGTTTATCAAACATTTTTTGGGAAAAGATAACGTTCCACTGCTTTTGAAATTCAAGATGGGCATGAGGATGAGTGGTTTGTGAGGAAGTATACCAACTTGTCAGAGCATCACGCACATGACAGATTTCAACTGCATCACTGTATAAAGGAAAGAGCGATTTGATGCAACGGAAAACTCCAAAGGCAGAAGAAAGAAAAGCAGGTTTACAAACGTCTATTTAATAGCTCAGGTATTTTAGATTTGTGTAGTTTAATTGTACAGAACAACAACCTCATTAGTCCAAAGAAATTTGAACAATTATAACCCAACATAGACTGTAGTGGGTCTTGAAACTTTAAACTTGCTCTCCTGTAGAAATAGTAAAATATGACTTAATCAGGCTTTTCCCCTGTACTCTTCAACTGTAACAGGTCTACATAAAAAGGACATTCTGTAAAAATATTTTCCAAACTTTAGAAATCTTGAACTTACTTCGTGAGTACATTCTTTCTCTAATAATATTTCATGATAAAAATCAAGATACTTTAGTACTTAAAAAAAGCATTCATAATTTTAGTACAAGCTACATCTCAGATCTTCATCTCTCCCTGTTAATTTCAGCCATTACAAAATAAAAATTCACTATCCATAAATTATATTAGTCTTCAGTGCACTGTCTTCTTATTTTAAATATTTTGAAACGCCGAGAAGAAATTAGGGACTAAAAGCAACAAATTCCTTCATAGTCATACCAGCGAATAGGGATTATAAAGAATGGACACTGAGCGAATTTTCCTGTGTTTTGTTTCTCTGTGCGCCGGCGTTTAGTTCCACTTTCAAGCGTTAGAGGTTAGTGTAATCGAGCATACACTAAGATAATAATTGAGTATAGAGTTGAGACACAGGATCCAAACATCGCCTACCTTATTGCATAATCCAGTAACGCTTTGCTTCAAATAAATTCAAGTTAATAACTTTTCCTTATTTCTCAGTGACAAACTAGTAATAATATTTATTTTATATTTCAGATATAATAAATTATATTATAAAATAATACAGTACATTATAAAATTAAGTATCGAATTTGTTTAATATTTTATTATAATATAATATAGGTATATGGTTTTACTTCTCATAAGAGTTTTGTTTTTCCATTTTCAGTGCTATCAAATCAATACATATTTTAATTGTTGCTGGGCCCAATGTCTCAACTCTCATTATAAAGGAACTCTAGAGTCTAGACATTACAGTTAATGACGGATTTATTATTTTATGGATCCAATTTATTTTATTCGAGTACATAATGTACCTAGATGTATTAATTAGATGTGTTATATTTCCGCTGTGTCGACTGCTAGCTGGTATGATATCAGCGCCAACTCTAGGGAGAAAGCAGAATCTCACGCTCTAGCTGGCTTGAAGGTCATTGAAATAAGTCCGGCTACATCAAAGATACCGACGTGAAGTGTCCATACTTAATTACCTATACGCTGGTCATACCTTGTACTCAACTGACGAACTGTTTATACTTGTAAATTTAATTAATTTGCTTACGTTGTATTATTAACAGACATCGGATTCTAGGGCAAATGCCTATTTTGTTTCTTTAGGAGAAAAGTAAAAATAATTATTAATATTTGTGTTTCATGGAAATTGAAAGGTATTCAAAGAGTTTTATAGTGCCCTAAAATGCCCTAAAACGGTTATTAGAGCCTAATTTGTTAATATTCGCCTAAAAATGCCTAACTCACTGTAAAGTTTCGCATTTTACTCTTACTTTTTATAATTTATACATGCATTCACTGCGAAATTTAAGGCATTTAAAAAGTGGAAAGTTTGCTTCACACCGGCCATGAAACCATTGATAAAGGAAACAAAATGTTTTGAATCTCACCACACTCGCAATAGATTTCACCGAATTTAACATGTTTGGAGGCATAAATGCCGACAAAGAACCAACCTTAGTTTTGAAGCAGGCAACAATCACAACATGTGCTCCTACCGATTCAGAGATATACTATACTATAAAAATGACTGTTTTCGGTCTGAAACCGATTAGCTGTACTGCCCTTCAGAGTGTCATAAAATCACAATTTTTGGAGAAAGAGTGTTTTTGAAATATTTATGAAAAGTTGTAAAACTGCGAATTAGTAGGGTAAACCGTTACAAAATATTTAAAAGAATGGCCCTCCTAGTGTTAACACTACCAGGAAATGCAACAATAAGTGGAACTTTGTATTTTTGTCCAATTGAATCTCAATAACAACGGTTCATTTGAATGCTCGTTAACAGTTGCTCTTTCCCTCACCTTATTTGTGTTGAGAAGTTTTGAGCGGTAGGACGTTTTCCTGTGAAGTTTAACGCGATAATGCCGAAAAATATAAGTGCAAAATCTACATTGATCCGGCAATGGCTAACAGAATATTCAGAATTCACTTATGATGGAAAAATAATATTCTGCAAGATTTGTAGCAAACAGGTATGTAACAATAGTTGAAATATATAAATTCTATTAATTTTAATGAGTAGGCCTATAATATTTATACATTGACTGAGCTATCCTGAGGTATAATTCTTTTTAAGACCACTACACTTTAACCTTTTAAATTCCGATAGTTAAGTATTTGCAGGTCATTAAAATTTTGATTGTTCGAACCCACTAACTTTGTGATAGAAATACGGTAATACAACAATTAGGATTTTATTTTAATTCAGTTTACTTTACATTTTTAGATTTCGCAAGAAAAGAAGTGCCACCTAAAGCAGCATGTGCAAGGAGCGGCTCATAAGGCTAAAGCTCAGCAGAAAAATCAACTGCAACAAACTTTACTAACACAGCCTACTTCATCCAATCTCAGCAGAAATAAGTATGATACCTTGATGTGCCTAAAATGCCTATTTTCATTAAAATAGAGCCTAATTTTACAAATTTTGAGCTTATTTTAGGCGCCTAAAACTGCAATTTTTAGTGCCTAAAAATCCGATGTCTAATTATTAATTATATAGGTAATATTTTCGCATAATTCTTTACTTGTTGCAGATCTGTAAGCTAGCTTGTTCAGAATAATTCGTTATAGGAAGCTTGTAACTTGACAAAAATGTACGTAATCTGCTGCAAGCTTACAGCATTTCACGTGTTGTTTGTTATAGATGTTTGTAACTGAATTTGTGGTTACTGCGTATGGAAGTTGGTACCTTGGTTAATCAAGAGAAGTTAAAATTTCATGGCAACCTGCATGTAGTGAACCAGTCATAACATTTCCCTCTCAAAGTAATTCCACAGTCTATCCCCTGTTATATTGTGGCTTGTTACACAAACCCACAAATTTGTGTCGTCGCGTCATTCTAGGCTGTCGCCACTACAAAGATGAAACGTAGTAACCGCTATAGCAGAATAATTATTATTTCAGTGCTTCCATTGTGATTGGACCAATATACAGTGTATCACAATCGAATTAATGTTTTAAGTTGTGGCTAAGCCCTCAGAAAGGCCGTTCTTACGTTGTCAGGTCGTAATGGCATTATGCTATTTATATTGCACAAACTGACTTGATTTGACTCACTGACTTGACTGATTCACTGAATTGATTGACTTGACTCACTAAACTTGATTGTCTTGACTCACTAAGCTTGACTGTCTTGACTCATTTGATTGGATTGACTCACTAAACTTGACTGAATTGACTCACCGAATTTTACTTGACTCACTGAACTTGACTGACTTGATTCACTGACTGAACTTGACTCACTGACATTACTGATTTGACTGAGTGGTGGTTATCTGATTCACTGATTAAAATTTAAATTTTTAAGTAGGTCATTTTACGACGCTTTACCAACGTCTTAGGTTATTTAGCGTCTGAATGAGATGAAGGTGATAATACCGGTGATATGAGACCGGGGTTCAGCCCTGAAAGTTACCCAACATTTGCTCATATTGGATTGAGGGAAAATCCCAGACATTAAGATGTAAATGGGTGGGATTAGATTGATTCATTCATTATTCATCATTAGAGTAACAGATGGATGGATCTACAGGGTGTTTCAAAAATACGGGGCATAATTTCAGGTATGTATTTCCCACATGTAGACAATCAAAATAGTTCATTACAACATGTGTCCGGAAATGCTTTATTTCCGAGTTATGGCCTTCACAACATTGAAATTCACCGGAACGTTTTTCTTTCCGCAGGTCGTTGCCGTCAAAGGAGACATTAAGAGGGCACTCCGAGGCGAAGGTTACATTCAGTGTTGTGTAGGCGTTAGACTTTGCGACATGTATTCAAATCAAGAACAGGCAGAGATACACTTCATGTACGGTAAGGCGGATGGAAATGCTGCGCTGGCTCGTCGTTTGTACCAGGAGAGGTACCCACAGCGACAATGTCCAGATCGGAAGACATTTGTACGTCTCCATTACCGTCTGTGCGAGTATGGAAAATTTAACTCTCCTGGTTTGGGAAGGGGACGACCAAGATCTACAACTCCAGAAGTACAGGAGGAGATTCTGGAGGCTATGAACATGACTCCTTCTATCAGCACACGAAGGGTAGCGTTGCAAGTCAGTGTTCCTCATACGACTATCTGGAGACTGTTGAAAGAGTATCAATTGTATCCTTATCATTTGCAACGTGTACAGGCCCTGTCACCAGCAGATTACCCTGCACGAGTTAGGTTCTGTCAGTGGTTCTTGCAGCAGTGTGGTGTAAATCCGAACTTTCCTGCCTTAGTATTATTTACAGATGAAGCACAGTTCACACGAGATGGCATAACAAATTACCACAATCAGCATGTATGGGCGTATGAAAACCCACGTGCAACTGTTCCATCTCATCACCAGGTGCGGTTCTCCCTCAACATGTGGGCCGGTATCATTGGTGATCGATTAGTTGGACCCCATGTACGTACTTGTAAACAGACTTACGGGGCAGGCGTACACAAACTTCCTGGAAAACACCATACCTCATGTTTTAGAAGACACTCCACTGGTCAGTCGTCAACACATTCACTTCTTGCATGATGGCGCTCCTGCACACTTCAATCGTACGGCTCGCCGGTACTTGGATCGAAGGTTTCCTGATCGATGGATAGGTAGAGGTGGCCCAATTGCTTGGCCTCCACGCTCACCTGATCTGAACCCTCTCGATTTCTACTTGTGGGGCCATTTAAAATCATTGGTTTATTCGTCTCCGGTGCCTGATTTGGAATCCCTTCGGAATCGAATTGTGGCATGTTCTGAGGACATACGCAATACTCCTGGAGTTTGGGATCGTGTTCGCAGATCAATGAGACATCGATGTGAGGTCTGTATTCAAGCAGGAGGTGGACATTTTGAACATCTTCTGTAATGACAACGACCTGCGGAAAGAAAAACGTTCCGGTGAATTTCAATGTTGTGAAAGCCATAACTCGGAAATGAAGCATTTCCGGACACATGTTGTAATGAACTATTTTGATTGTCTACATGTGGGAAATACATACCTGAAATTATGCCCCGTATTTTTTAAACACCCTGGTAGAATGTCTATTATCCGTGGTAATGAAGGAGGTGGACTGAACGATTAATCGAAAAAATCGCATAATCCATATCATAAAGGATTTTCGTAAATTTAGTGAATAGGCCTAATGCTTACACTTTCGTAATTTCCTCTATGGTGTTGTATTGCGTGAGATATAGGTAGTGGATCAGAAGTTCACTATGAATAGACTATTTTCAGTTTATTTACATTTTTGGGTCTACATATTTTTAGTTTGAGTTATGTGTGATATTCAAATGCTGCTTTAGTTAATTTATGATTTTTGGGTGACTCGGGTTTTGGTTTAGGTTATCTTTAGTTATCGTAGGCTACGTATAGTGAGTTTTGGATCTGTTGATTTATGGTTTAGATTAAGTTTAAATTATCGTAGACTACGTTTAGTGAGTTTTGGATTTGCTGATTTTTTTGTTTAGGTTATGTTTGGTTTACTCATTACTTCTCAGTTTATTTACACGACTTTCTGGTCTACAGATCTTTGGTTTGCGTTATGTTCGATTTTCTTAGGTTACTTTCAATTAATTTATGTGATTTTTGGGTGAATCGATTTTTGTATTACGTTATGTTTATTTTTCCCAGGCTATGTTTAGTTTCTTTGTGATTTTTGCACCCATTGAATTTTTCTTTAAATTATGTTTGACTCTCTCGGGCTACTTTGAGTGTATTTATGTAATTTTTGGTTTAGGTTATGTTTTGTTTTCTCAGACTAATTTCGGTTTATTTATGTGATTTTTGGGTATATCAATTTTTTTTTTTTAGTTTGTTTGATTTTTCTCAGACTATTTTTACTTTATTTACTTGATTTTTTAAGTTATTTTCTTGTTTTTAGGTGCACCGATTTTTGTTTTAGTGTAGGTTTTTTTCTCAAGATACTTTTTAAGTTTGTTTACGTCATTTTTGGTTTAGTTTGGTAAAGTTTTAATTTTATTCTTACCATTTCCGTCTCTTACCGCTAAATGGAAGCACTTTCCCTGCTTCTGATCAGGATATTTCACGATGGTGCTATACCGAGACGTTGTCAAATAGAGAGATAAGTCGTTTTTATTTAAATGGGTAAGTGGGTAGCTAGATAGTTGAATTGTCAAATTGTTGTATAGTTTAATTCGTGGATTGCTTGCTTACTGCATTGATAAATAGTAGCCTATATTACTAGATAACTAATTAGTAACGAGGTTAGTTTTATCGAAATCATGCCACAGTTTTGATTACTTTTAACATAAGAAAATAATAATTTCAATCTACTGCTTGCAAACAGCATTAACAGTCGTTGTTGTGAAATGAAATGTTACGTAATCACTGTTCTGGAAGTAATTAATGTGAATTTCACTTGATTATATTTACCACGTGTGTACTTATCGTGATTGTGCCACACATGCCGATACATTTTAATAAAATACTCGTAAAACACCGAACTTGGTTCACTGCGAGTGGCATGGTTTTAATGGTTGAGGTCGCACGTATACCAGATTCATACAGTGCGTAATCAAGTGAATTGGGAGGGTGGCGAGGGGGTGGTTTGGGGAGGATGGGAGGGTTGCTGCGACATGTGACAACTCTTGTAATTCGTGTTTTGTGACCTGTTCCCTATTGCACGCGTGTTCTTCGGTTGACTCGTGGAAGAGAGGAAAAAAATTGCCGCTAGAGAAACGTTCTCCGTAAACCAAGGTACAAAAGGGGCATGGAACTACGGGGTCTGCAGTGAAACGGTTGATTATAAATAGTTGGTTATTGAAGCAAGAATTCTTTTTTTTCCCCCCTCCAAAATTATATAGGCTACATGAGATCGTAAAGTACATATTGTACACTAATTTTTTTAAAGGACGTCCTTTAACTGACTTACACCAAGATGGAAATGTTTCCCTGCGGTGGCTCAATGTCTAGGCCAGTAGCGGCTGGTGGTCAAAATAATGAGTGTGCTTACTTACTTACAAATGGCTTTTAAGGAACCCGAAGGTTCAT
Organism: Periplaneta americana; assembly: GCF_040183065.1. NCBI lineage: Eukaryota > Metazoa > Arthropoda > Insecta > Blattodea > Blattidae > Periplaneta > Periplaneta americana. Next base: position 194,740,213 of record NC_091118.1, on the reverse strand, counting down.
TGCCGCCCTCACATAAGCCCGCCAGCGGTCCCTATCCTGTGCAAGATTAATCCAGTCTCTATCATCATACCCCACCTCCCTCAAATCCATTTTAATATTATCCTCCCATCTACGTCTCGGCCTCCCTAAAAGTCTTTTTCCCTCCGGTCTCCCAACTAACACTCTATATGCATTTCTGGATTCGCCCATACGTGCTACATGCCCTTCCCATCTCAAACGTCTGGATTTAATGTTCCTAATTATGTCAGGTGAAGAATACAATGCGTGCAGTTCTGTGTTGTGTAACTTTCTCCATTCTCCTGTAACTTCATCCCGCTTAGCCCCAAATATTTTCCTAAGCACCTTATTCTCAAACACCCTGAACCTATGTTCCTCTCTCAGAGTGAGAGTCCAAGTTTCACAACCATACAGAAGAACCGGTAATATAACTGTTTTATAAATTCTAACTTTCAGATTTTTGGACAGCAGACTGGATGATAAGAGCTTCTCAACCGAATAATAACACGCATTTCCCATATTTATTCTGCGTTTAATTTCCTCCCGAGTGTCATTTATATTTGTTACTGTTGCTCCAAGATATTTGAATTTTTCCACCTCTTCGAAGGATAAATCTCCAATTTTTATATTTCCATTTCGTACAATATTCTGGTCACGAGACATAATCATATACTTTGTCTTTTCGGGATTTACTTCCAAACCGATCGCTCTACTTGCTTCAAGTAAAATTTCCGTGTTTTCCCTAATCGTTTGTGTATTTTCTCCTAACATATTCACGTCATCCGCATAGACGAGAAGCTGATGTAACCCGTTCAATTCCAAACCCTGCCTGTTATCCTGAACTTTCCTAATGGCATATTCTAGCGCGAAGTTAAAAAGTAAAGGTGATAGTGCATCCCCCTGCTTTAGCCCGCAGTGAATTGGAAAAGCATCAGATAGAAACTGATCTACACGGACTCTGCTGTATGTTTCACTGAGACACATTTTAATTAATCGAACTAGTTTCTTGGGAATACCAAATTCAATAAGAATATCATATAATACTTCCCTCTTAACCGAGTCATATGCCTTTTTGAAATCTATGAATAACTGATGTACTGTACCCTTATACTCCCATTTTTTCTCTATTATCTAATCTCTATATCTGCCTACTATATACACTTATACATACTAGGTTCAAAAAGTTCCCGGAATTTGCTAGTATCATATAAACAACGTACCTTAAACATTATTCTACAGCATTCCCTTCAAAATAGTTGCCTTCCGCAACAACACACTTTTGCCAACGCGTGTAGAGTTCCTGGAAGCGGGCCTGGAAGTCATTTTGTGAAACCCTTCTTAGTGCTCTCGTCGCGTTTGCGATAACCTCTTCAGCATTGAATCTCCATCCTTTCAGATGACTTTTCAGACGGGGAAACAGAAAGTAATCAGGTGGTGAGGGATCAGGAGAGTATGGTGGGTGATCCAAAGCAGTTATGTTGTGCCTGGCTAGAAAATTCTTTACAATAATTGCGCGATGAGCAGGTGCATTGTCATGCATAAGGAACCAGTTGTTTTCTACCCACTTTTCTGGACGTTTCCTTCTCACTGCGTCCCGGAAGCGACGGAGGATTTCTACGTACAATTCTTTCGTTACAGTACGACTTTCTGGAATGAACACATGGTGGATGAGACCCTGAGAGTCGAAGAAAACTTCCAACATAACTTTGCCTTTGGAAGTGTCCCTAGGAAATTTTTGCTTCCGAGGAGATTTTTCGATTTCCACTCAGATGACTGTCGTTTAGGGACTGGGTCGTACAAGTAGCACCAAGTTTCATCACTAGCAATAATTTTGTTTAAGAAATCACCATCTTCATCAGCCATACTGATCATGTCCCCAGCAAGAGTCATTGTTGTTTCTTTCTGTTCTGCCGACATTTTCGGAACTAACTTCTGAGACACGTAATGCATGTTGAGATGCTTGTGAAGAACATTGTGTACACTTCCGACTGATATTCCGACCTCTGCTGCTATCTCTTTTATGGTTTTACGTCGGTCGTCCCTCACAACATTACGCACACGCTGAGCGATTGCTTCATTTGTTGCAGTTGTTGGTCGGCCGCTGCGTACGTCATCTTTGATGCTATCGCGGCCACCAGAAAAGCGTTAATGCCAGGCATACACTTGAGTTTTTTTTCATTGCTGCTTCGCCATATGCTTCTTCCAACAATCATAATGTCTCTGCAGGAGTTTTGTGTAACAAAACACAGAACTTGATGTTTGTACGTTGCTCTGTGGACATAATTACAAAATGCGACGAACAAACAAAACACTATGATAAACAATTACCTACAACTCAAAACCAACAATCGCCATTATCAATAAACTTTAGGGAAATGACATCATGAATGTTACCAACAAAACAAATGTATAATATCCCTTGTTATATATTAATACGAAAAATGGTAGTAAAATTCCGGGAACTTTTTGAACCCAGTAGTATGTATTTATCTTAATTTGAGACTCGGCTAGTGATGAAATATGAAGTCCATACGACGTTCCTTCCTACTGCAGAACTTGTCAATTACCCTGGTGTTAAACCCCTCCATCTTGGACATCATACACTTTTCTATTGACAGTATTGGAAGAGCAGTGAGACGATCCTGGGACATAGAGTTCCTTAAAAACCGTTTTTATGCGTTTCAAGCAAGAAAAACATCTTTCTGGCTCAGCAGTGGCCATTGGTGTTGTAACCAAAATATTTAACAACTTCGTTACTTCACGGAATGGATCCTGTAAATTGTTGGAGACTATGTATTGTAACAATTGAACAGACATCTATATTTTGGAAGTCGGATTTTCCGTATAGAACTCCAAGTTGTGTTTTTAACACTCTTTTGTTCAGTATAGCATAGCTGTTGACAGCAACTTCAAGTTCGAAAATTTTTTCAAAAATGTTGCTATTTAACAATTTTGTTGCGTCTAGATAGCTTAGAGACTGGAAACGGTGAGTAGTTTCCTGAATTTTACAGTCACATACTTCCTTGGCTTCAATTTTCTAGGATTCCATTTTCCGTCGCTTGCTAGCTGATTCAGGAGGAACCTCATAGGCCTACAGGTAGATGACAGCAGAAGTCTGATATTTGAAATACCAAATACATTGTAAATAGTTCCGAGTTCTTCCACAAACAAGCATTCTTTCGTTACGCTTTACTTTTGCAATCTCCAAGCTGTGTTGTGCTGAAGCTGACTACAGCACTTTCCCGCGTAAAAATAGCCAATCAGAGCAGTGATTTCAGCTTCGCACATGCGCATAAATGTCTACATTCTCATAAATGAAGTTCTGAGTAGCACAACGAACCCTCTGAGGCACCAAAGAGCGAAGAGCGAAGACTAACACTCGATAACGCGTCATGAACATAACCACGGGAAATTGTTAAATGACAGATCAGATACTATGGTATTACAAATACATTATTTGAGAAAATATTATCACTGTGCTGTAGCACTGTAGCACATAGGGACGGGCCGCCCCTGGTCTAGACCTTCAGGCGGTCCAGGTTCGAGTCACGGTGAGATCTGGGATTTTTCATTAAAAAATCCATAGTGACATTTATTTATTTATTTTATTTATTTATTCATTTGTTGTTGAACATAACAGGCAAAGCCCAATTACAATGTCCACGACTAACAAATTAATTTATAAAACATAAACAAGGAAAAGGAAACGTAGGCTACACTTATTAAAAACTGAAACAAAATAGAAATAAGAGAAAGAAAAAAGAGAAATTGAAATAAGGTGTGAAAGTAGCTTCAAATTAACTAACAACAGTATTCTGTAAAATATGATAACAAATAATTCTGTATCTAGAGAAATTCACATTGAAAATATCAACATTCGGATGAGGATGTAATTTATTGTATAACTGTAACATTTGGAAAACTGGGGGATTTTTGTGGGATTCAGTATTTGCCCTTGGCATGTAAAATAAATTTCGAAATTTCGTTTTAAGCTTAGGTGCATATAATGTTATATAATAAAATAAACCAACACAGTCCAACTTATTGTTAATAATTTTATAAAGAAAGTTTAAAGATTGACAATTTCTTCGAATTTGCAAACTAGTAAAATGGAAATGTTGAAGCATTGTAGCATAACTCTCATAGGTAGGATAATCATTATAAAGTCTGTAATATGACCATTTTAGAAATTTATTTTGAATTTTTTCTAGTAACAGAATATATTTGTTAGTAACTGGGTTCCATATAACAGCAGCATACTCTAATTTAGATCGAACAGTGGAATTATACAAAATTATTATAGTTTTGACTTTAAATTTACAAGAATTTCTCATATGGCGGACAAGGTCGCAGTAGGGGTTTTTCTCGAGGTTCTTCCGTTTCCCCTTATTAGGTATCTACATGATTCCGTCAACATTTGTCCATTCGGTCATCATTAGGACTAGGATATTGATGACCTATAAATCATGAAAAATGTCCTAAAACAATGCATTTATGACCTAAAATTTTTCAAAAATGCCCTTAAAATGCCCTAAAAGTTGATCTTACATAATTGGCTTAGTAGGAAAAGAGATTTTGTACTACTTAATATTTAGACTAGTAATTAAATTAAATTTTATATAATATTTTCTAAGTAGTACACTTTAATTGACTATTTTACCTGATGTAGTTTCCATGTATGATCGTTCACCTCTACGTCGGCATGTGGACGTGAGGTCAGCAGTCAGCTGGTCGATCTTGGCTCTTCATAGGCTGTAGCGCTTGGATTTACTTTACTTTTAGTTTCCACTAGCCGTACCCGTGCGCTCCGCTGCACCTGTTAGAAATAAATATAAAGTAATTACATAATTAAAATAGGACGTTTGATCCAGGGAACAACTTTTACAACAGCGCAAGATAATCTGCTTCGCTCATTACCCAATTTTTTTTTTTTGCATTGCATTTATTGCATATATATATTTTATGTATTTTAACACGATTCAATTGAGCATAGTTAAAATTTGAATTATAAAATAATGGATTGCTAAGCTAACGTACTATTACTGCATACTAAATCAATACACTCTCGTTGTTCGTTAATTCTCTGAGATTAAAATGAGTGTACATAAATATTATTTTAAGAAATACAGAAAACGAATGTACAAAATAGCCTATCAAATTTTCTGTGCATAAGAAGCTATTTTAATCTTGCCTGTCCTCGATTTACTCAGACGTTACTGTAATAACATTATAGCATTATGTCCATCTAGAGAAACTACACTTTCCAATGGTGAAATAATAATTAATTATACAAATCGGTTAATTTAGCTTCTGATATTACTTCATACATACACAGAAACATTTCTGTAGGCTATGTTTAATAGCTTTCGATTGTTGATGTCCAAGGCCCCAGTTTCGATTGCTGTTGTCCAAGGCCCCTTATAGACGAAGTCATTTGTTCTTCATTCATTGCACCGTCTTAGATGGCGTTATTTTAATTTTAAAACTCATTTATCTCCTTAAATATCAGTCCTATCAAAATTTTGTAAAGGATAAAACGTATCAGATATCATTTTTGAAAAAACTTTTGTCATGTAACATTTTTCACAAAAATCAATAATAAGCGAGATATTTCGATTTATTTAATTCAGGCCTCCTTATAACCCCCCTTTTAAATAAAGTATTTTGAATGCCATATAGCCTAAAATCTAAGTTACAACGAACTTAATTTATATTCCAATTTTCATATAAATCGGTTCAACCATTATCGCGTGAAAAGGTAACAAACATACAGACAGACATACAAACAAAAATTTCAAAAATGCGATTTTCGGTTTCAGGGTGGTTAATTATATATGTTAGTACCAATTATTTTTGGAAAATCGAAAATTACCAGAAAAATTTCGGCTACAGATTTATTATTAGTATAGATGTAGTCTACCGCAAGGCCACTCTTACCCGAAATTAGCGAGTATAGGGGAGTCTATATTGAAGGGGTGGTTTGATTGACCATTACATGGAGTGTACTACGTTAAAATGTCAATATTTGTGTAGAAAAACAATTAAAATATTATACAAAATAATGGATATTAATGGACAAAGTATGTAAAGAAAATAAACATTATTTTACATTAATAATGTGGATTTATGGCCAAAATTAAATGAAAATGGCTAAAAAATGACCGATTAAAACAAAAAAATTCTCTTATGAGTTGAAACAGGCAAAAAATGAAAAAAAAAAATGCCCTAACAAATATGTCTTAAAATACTCAGTTTATCACATAACATATAAATACTAAAGCAGCTATGTTTCTGGCTTACTAGAAAAAAGATGCAATTTCATCAAAATCCTAGCCCTGGTCATCATTCAGTGGCATTCCCCTACACACGGAGAGGGCTGGCCTAGGGACGATTCGGGTTGTCTGTTCGAAACCTAGGTACGCAGCGAACCTTAGTGTAGTCAGCCGGTGTGGGTTTGGGAATGCGCCTAGCTTAAGGTTTAGCGCAATAGGTCACAAAAGATCGCAGTGTTGGGTCATATTGCCCCTTCCTGGAATTGCATTCCATTCCAAGATGGAAATATGCTCCGTCAGACATCCACAAAGTGTCAACAGAGTCTTCACCTTCATCCATACGATTTAAAATCTCCTCACAAAACGCCCTTCGGTTGAGAATATCGCATTGTTTTAATTGATGTAGCACAAGAATTGTGTACGGGATGAAAATGTGCGTCGCATGGACAGATGAGATGGGATCATCACGCAATGAATTCAAATGACGATATCCACACCTAACAGTTTTATAGTTTTCGTTACTATAAAATATTTTAATTATAAAAGCACGTTGTGTGCCGTTCCACATTTCCATGATGACTAAATGGCAACAGAATGTGCGCGCAGTTTATCGCCCTTTAATAACAATGCTGTGAGAGAGATATACGTATATGCCTACGCTCCGTAAAATCGGTCGTTACCCTGCTGGATCCTGTATTAGGACTATTGGTTGTCACACTGCAACTCCAGATATGTACGTGTAATACTTCGATCTGAGAAATTATGAATGTAATGTATTTTTAATATCTTTAGGTATACCTGTAACTTTGAAATGCTGAATTTCGTAAATAGAGTTTCAATATTATATTCGAAATTCTGTACATAAATGTCAATCTTCGTGTATTTCAAAATAAAATTTCGTAAAATGAATAAAAACTTCAATATTATAATCGAAATTTTCTACATAAATGTCAATCTTCGTGTATTTCAAAGTAAAATTTCGTAAAATGAATAAAAATTAATCTTGAAAATCACCAATTTCGAATAAATAGTGCTAATAACAAACAAAGTCACGTATGCACAAAGTTTCGCGCTATTTCACTAGTTCAAACTTATATTTCGACATAGAAGGGCTTGAAACAAAAAGTCATTTATAAGTCGGAAACATTTATTTCGCGAATCAGTAGTTTGTGAAAACTAGCTATCACTATTCATCATGTACCATATTGTGATCTTTCTATATAGTATGGGTAGGATATAAGTTTTGATCTCAAATCGTCTGAAAGTGGAAAATGGTACCCTTCTTTATTTTATTTTCATGTTTCCGAAAAAGTCATTACTGAACAAAAATTGCTTAATATTATATTCGAAATTTTGTACATAAATGTCAATCTTCGGGTATTTTAAAATAAAATTTTGTAGAAGAAATAAAAACTTACCTTGAAAAGCACCAATTTCGAATAAATCGTGCTACAAACAAAGAGATTTCGCGTATACACAAAGTTTCGACCTATTTCGCTATTCTTACAATTTCCATAGCCTACCACGAAATAGCGTGTCACTGAAGATGAAAAGACAAGGAGAACAGGGGAAATATGAAGAGAACAGAGGAGAATATTTCGCGCTATTATTTGGGTTGCATACTTGATAGAACTTTTCATCATCGTATCTCTAATAAACAATACACGTTAGTGATGATAATGATAATAATAATAATAATAATAATAATAATAATAATAATATAATAATAATAATATTCTTCTTCTTCCCTTCAAGTATTAGGCCAAATGGCCTGTTACGATCTTACAGTTGAATGTTCAATCCAGCGCTTCTTTGGACGACCCAGAGATCTCTTCCCGTTTGGACGATAGTGGAGCATGACTTTTGGGATTCTATCTCTATGCATGCGATGCAGATGATTTATCCAGTTGTTCTGATAATGTTTTACGTAATTAATTACAGGTTCTAGTTGTAATTCTTCCATTACAGCTTCATTGCGTTTGTGATCCCATTTCATATATCCCGCTGTATATCTCATAAATTTAATTTCATTAGCCATTATTCTGCTTTCGTCTTTCTTCCTCAGTGTCCATGCCTCACTGCCGTAACAAAGTACAGGTCTCGCCAAGGTCTTGTATAGGCGTATTCTAGTATGCCTTTGTACTAGGGAAGGTTTCATAATGTTGTTAATTATTCCCATTGTTTTGGTGCATTTAGAAATTTTCTGTGAAATGTCTACTTCATCGAAAAAAGATAATGTGTATCCGAGATATGTAAAATAATTTAGTCTTTCTAATATTTTTTAATCTAAACATACTTTGCTAGGCACAGGGTATTTTCCGCAGAAGGCCATATTTTTAGTTTTTTTTTCTATTGATTTTCGTATCATATTTAATTCCAATTTTTTTTAATTAAAAATTGAACGTTGTAATTCATCTTCTGAGGATGCCACCAGAGCTAAATCGTTTGCAAAAAGTAATGAATCTAGTTGCAAATGTTTGTTGAGTTGTATATATCCATGAGGCAATTGTTTCCAGGGTATTTTCCGCAGAAGGCCATAATTTTAGTTTTTTTCTATTCATTTTCATATCATATTTAATTCTAATTTTGTTAAAATTAAAAATTGAACGTTGTAATTCATCTTCTGAGGATGCCACCAGAGCTAAATCGTTTGCAAAAAGTAATGAATCTAGTTGTAAATGTTTGTTGAGTTGTATATATCCATGAGGCAATTGTTTCCATTCTCCAATTATTTGATTCATATATATATATATATATATATATATATATATATATAATAAATAGCAATAATAATAATAAATAGCATTATTGTTAAAGAAAATATTTAAAAGAAATTATGTATAATTAAACTTTTATTTTTTACTTTTTCTTTATTCTGATTAATAATTAAAAATATTATATTTAGGATATGAAAATCATAACAATATGTTAATGGATATCAATCATTTTCCATGTTGCATGATTTAGCATGTGTAATATTTTACCATAGCAATACACAAATCTGTGTATTCAATGTGTGTATTACTTAATTTGTTTTAATTCTAGTTTTAGTGAACAGAAGTTAAACTTCTACCGGAAGACTGACTCTTCTCCCCCATAATATAGCATATCCTGCAATCCCCTCTGAGCTCGAGAAATAAGCGAGGTATGTCCTTGTTATTGGTTGCCTGATAAGGGCTGTTAACGTGGTGTTAGTGCACGAAAAATGGAAGTTAAATGTATAAAATTATGTATACACACATTTTATTGAAATAATCGCGCTCAAATGCGATGTAAGATACACGGACTGAAACTCTGGGCTCAATTTTTTCGAAACAAATGCTCGAGATATGCGGACTGTGCCCTTACAATAGGTGGTACTATTATTAGGCAGGCTATGAAGACGCCCCTACACACAAAACGACGCCGACGCCGACGCTGCTGCCACCGCGGATCAATAGTACGAGAGAAAATTTTCCCCCAAGCTGCAAAAGCATCTACTGTGGCTCACTCTGTCGAGCGTGCCAGCAAACGAACAAAATCCGCCCTGGTTTTCGTGACACGTTCGGTCCACATCCTCTGCAAAGAAGAAAAATTCACGTCCCTTCCTTGAAGAGAAGAAGAGGAGTTCTTTGAATCTAATCCTATCAGAATCTGTTGCGAATCCGTAGAAATATTTCTTATCCTCTCTTTTGTACCTACCAGGTTTGACGGTTGCTATGGCGTATTCAATGCTCGAAACGTTTCTTCCAATAAACAAAAAAGCATCTGTGTTCTGATATCGCAGTGGTGCAAACATTTCAACATGGAAGCCTGCCGCGCCCCTCGTCCATTGCGGCGTTGAGAGTGTTTTATTTTTTCTCCCAAGACAAAAGACGATCTAACTCAATTTACTGAAAGCTGTTTGAGTGTTTATAACGAACAAAAGAGTGTCGCTCGAAAGAAATTTCGACACATCGATGGCGAAACAATAGACAGTCTTGACGATGCGGTGGGATTGCTAATGTGAACGTTGTGTGGTTTTCACAGTGTCAGTGATCTAATCGTGTGATTTTTTTAAAATTCTAAATACTAAAGCAATAGGAACAAAAATATAACTGACTGTATATTTTATTATTGTGATGTGGCAACGTCGCAAACCACGCCCACCATTGCTGTGACGTCACGGCCTGTCTTGTGAGGTCAGCCAGACTCTAAGCGACAGACTACCTTAAGGTCAGTTACTAATTACTAGACCTTTCGTTTGATTAATTTAGCAGATCTCTGTTTGCTGTTATGTTACTGGAAATATCCTGGCTGTTTTTTTGTTGAAAAGGGCTGGGATAATGCTAACAGCCATGGTTGCCACGTCTCCTAAGACCTGCAAGGAAGTTGCAGTGACTTTTCCCGCAAGGGCTGTGGCTCCCTAGTTAGAATGTCCCCTCAGTTTTGTTTGCAGTGGCAATAGCATTGCTTCCTTGTAAATAGTTCAGTGTCATCTGAGGTCATTCACGTCTTTCTTCAGAATCTGATTTCATTGGAGTTTAAGATGTTTTAGTGACTGTGGAATTGCACGGCAAGAAATCCGTTTTCCATATGATTTCATGTTTTTGTGTTGGTAATTAGTTCTTCAAGTTCATATTTATACCTATTCCAAAGAGTATCTTTATTAATGAACCCCTTTCCAAGATTTCAAATGAAATGTATTTTGTGTTCTCCGTTCTTATGACTTTTCTGCATACCTATTGAGTATCAGGCACCGAAATGAATTCAACAAAAAGAAATTTACAAAATCAATCATATACAGATAGAATGATAATAATAATAATAATAATAATAATAATAATAATAATAATAATAATACTTACTTACTTACTTACAAATGGCTTTTAAGGAACCCGAAGGTTCATTGCCGCCCTCACATAAGCCCGCCATCGGTCCCTATCCTGTGCAAGATTAATCCAGTCTCTATCATGATATCCCACCTCCCTCAAATCCATTTTAATATTATCCTCCCATCTACGTCTCGGCATCCCCAAAGGTCTTTTTCCCTCCGGTCTCCCAACTAACACTCTATATGCGTTTCTGGATTCGCCCATACGTGCTACATGCCCTGCTCATCGCAAACGTCTGGATTGGAGAAAGTTACACAACGCAGAACTACACGCATTGTATTCTTCACCTAACATAATTAGGAACATTAAATAATAATAATAATAATAATAATAATAATAATAATAATAATAATGGCTTTATTTAACCTGGCAGAGTTAAGGCCGTAAGGCCTTCTCTTACACTCAACCAGGATTAAAACTTGCTTACACAGTTGAACATAAAACTGGATCGGAATTAAGTAATTACATACTGATACAATTTAGGTATATAATGAGATCTAAAGAAGTAGCTACATAAGAATTTACCTCATAAAATAAAAATAAACATAGTGGAATACATATTAATGTTGTTAGAATCAAATACGAATCACATAAAAACAGAAGCCGATAATTCAATTAAAAAAATGTGCACAGTAAAAATAAAATAAACACATTAGTATACATATTAGTATTAGATTACAATTAAGTAGGATTTACATAATTAAACCAGAAACTGACAATTGAATAAAATGTACACAAAAATAGATTAATAATAAAAAACAACACAGTGGGATACATATTGGCGTTAAGTGATAAATAAACACGATTTACGTGATTACACAATAAAAATAAGAAACAAAAAATAAATACAGTGGAACACATTCCATTAAATATTTGCAACGCGTTAGGTCTGGCAACTCATCATAAGATATTTTTCTAATTTACATTTAAAGGAAATTAAAGTTCGGCAGCCCTTGAGTTTAGGCGGCAGAGAATTCCAGTGACGAGAAGTAGCAACAGTGAAAGATGAAGGATAAAGAGATGATGTGTGGAGTGGTATTTCTAGCGTGTTATCATATTGTGACCGAGTATTTAATGATGACAGTTCATGGTGTTCCATTGAATCATTCTAACTTAAAACGAATGCAGACCACAATCTGAATAACTATTATGTTACGCTTGTGCTAATTAAAACCAAAGAAATGATATTGCATTTGTCATATTTACTCTTCTTCTCAATTCCGTTACTTAATAACGTTGTATCAACTACTAGGTTATTTACTGTCCATTGAATTTGTGATAGAGAAATGGTATTTGTTGAGATGAGGCCGTGGATTCTCCAGGGATTACTTGTTAATGGTAATAGTAATAATAATAATATAATAATAATAATAATATAATAATAATAATAATAATAACAAATTTATTTATTCTGGTGGTGTTAAGGCCATCAGGCTTTCTCTTCCACGCCATCAGAAATATGTATGCGTACAAAATTTTAGGACAGCAGCGAAGAAACTGATTATTAACGTTGCGCAAAACAATAAAAGTTTACAATAATTACAGTAACACAAAACAGAAAAGATAATGCAAAAACATTAAACATTTTAAATTTGTATACCGTTAAACGAAGCTTAAGATCTTCGCCTTACAGTTGGAGAAAACCTCGGAAAAACCAAACCAGGTAATCAGACCAAATAGGAATCGAAACTGTGCCCGAGCGCATCTCCGGATTAGTAGACAAAAGTTCTACCGGCTGAGCTACGCCTGTACCTGCTCGTATTTGTTGAAAAGTTTCGTATTTATTCTGTTAAATTATGATTATTTAATTGGACATATTTGTAGCAATTGACTTCTGGAAAAGATAATCGAAATTGACAGAATATATAAGAGACAAAAATTAAAGTACCGTAAAGTGGGGATATTTCGGACGCAGGGGTAACATCAGACGGTAATTCAATTTATCATATTTTATGTTGGTAACACCAGTTCTTGGCATCTTTTCCGCGCTTTTTACTATGTTCGTATGTTTCTGCACATTTTTAAAGACCCATTAGTGAACTGGTGTTACCAACATAAAATATGATAAATTGAATTACCGTCCGATGTTACCCCAGTGTCCGAAATATCCCCACTTTACGGTACAGTAGAACTCCGATTATCCGGCACCCTATTAACCGATTGATGGATTATCTGTCTGCCTTTTTTGCTATAGAAATATATGAAGTATTAGCATATTATTCTTTTTCTAGAGAATGTTATTACAAGCCTTTCCCATTACACAGTATGGTCTATTGTTCGAATTGTCGTACTGTATAACTTCTATATGAAATATCTTCTACGGGTATCAAAAGAAATCTCGTTGTGCTAAGTATCGGAAAAAGAGTGTAAATAATTAAGTGGTTTGGGGAAAGAGACACTGTGGCTCATCTCGCACCAGGATATGAGTTTGGAGTGTATAGAGTATGTAAATCTACAACATGAGACCTCTACTATTCATATCTTTCCACAGGCAGCCATTACAAGGAGTTTCCTTGCCCCCTAAAAACCCGTCGTTGACGATGAGTTTTAAATTTGTAAACTTGTAATCCACTACCTAGTGTGTTAAATACAAAGGTCTTAGAAGAAATTACCAAGGCGTAGGTATTATTCTCTAAATTTACGAAAAATTTGTGTGGTACGGATTATCCGATTTTCTTCGATTAACCGTTCAGCCCACCCTCTTCATTACCACGGATAATAGAGGTTCTACTGTACTATTATAATTGGTGTGCTATGATATTTCTCGAAAATCGTGTGATGTTCCATGAATCATTGTTATTTCAATTTAATTTACTGATACACAATTTCAAATGATTAGTCTCGTGTACAATAGGAATGCCCATTTTATTAATAGACTAAGAACTGAGAATTCGTTCATGGAGGATATCTGGTAGCAGATGTTTCATTTTTGCTAATTATTCGAAGGATAAATAGAAACTACAAACAATGCGGGGCGATATTGAGAAGATCTTAACCGGACACGGAAAAAGTTGCTTTATCTCTAAACAAATTTGTATTTATTCAACATAACCACCTTTTAACTCTATGCACTTAGCACAACAGTCATAAAGCTATATTCATTCATTCATAGTGTTATGCCCAAGGGCAGGTCTTTCACTGCAAACCCAGCATTCTCCAGTCTTTCCTATTTTCTGCCTTCGTCTTTGTCTCCGCATACGATCCATATATCTTAATGTCGTCTATCATCTGATATCTTCTTCTGCACTGAACTCTTCTCCCGTTCACCATTCCTTCCAGTGCATCCTTCAGTATGCAATATGAAGCAATACTGAACCTTTTGCTTACCGTTTTTGTCCAAAAAAACTGATGCGTGAATCTTTCCGGTTGACTTTTGAACACATTTCTTTGGGAGGAGGGTACCAGAGTATTTCCATTCTTTTGATTGTTTTTTTTTTTGTTTGTGAATCGTATTGATTGATACATGTTTCGATTTTAGTTGCAATACTATTCAAAATGTTAGAAGAATATTTTTAAAAACGGCGGCAAAGAGTTTTAAACATTGTCCCTCTGATTTCGTTTCTGATCGCGTTCAGACATTTGGGGATCCTTCTAGCAGATGATTTGTTAATACCCAAATCATGTTGTACGATACGAAAGACACGTTCATACGAAATTTTCAATGTCTGTAATATACGTTTGAGACCACTCATTACATCGTTAAAAAAATCATGAACGGCACCGATATTTTTTGACGTGGTCACAGAAACAGTGTTTCCAACAAGGTGTTATTTGATCTGCGTTCTTTCTCTGTTAAATTCCGCGACCTATTTTGTTATAATGACGTACGAAGGACAGTTATCCTTTAATGTATTCCATATATCTGCATAAATTTCCCTGCAGTAAAACCTTTTCAAAAATAGTTATATTGTCGCTGATGGATACTCAGTTCTATCAAAATTGAGGTTTTTTATCTGATGTAATTTCTTTAAAAATTCACAATATAGAATCGGTTGAACTTCTTATTAAGAAACATATGGCCAGTTTGTCCAAGTAATGTTTAATTTTGCTTAACGAATGTTAAATTAACAGTCTGTTTATTTTTAACGCTTTGTTAATGTATTTTCCATTTGTTCAACATAATTTTGTTTAAGATAACCAACACTTAACTATAACGTCTGTTAGCACTATTTTAACTACTCAACTCAACAGCAGTTGGTAATGATTCTACACATTGTTTATTGTTAATAAAATAACATGGACAAAAATACAATCTTAGTTCTTCCCTGAAGGAGTAAAAAACTCGTCCTCAGGGAGATATCTAAACACAAAGATAAACACAAAGATAGTTTTTTGACACAAACTGGGTCAAGAAAAATACATATACATATTATATCAATATATATTCTTTAAAAAATTAAATTCCTAACGCTATTTTCGAAATTTCTGATACCGGTACCAAAATTTTCCAAATTTGGGTATTTATCAATTATTTTATTGTGTAACCTTGGACCAAAGTAGGGACCATGGCTCAGAGCTCTGCTTGTGAAACACTTTGGTTCCTCTAGTCGTATAAAATCGGATCTTTTAGTTCCATATTTATGATGATGCAATTTGAATTTATTACGATTATTATGTATGAAGATTAAGACAATTTTTTATTGGCTAAAATTAATCTTTAAATTCTATATTATAGATTGAGTCATGAAACGCATAAAATGACAACCTGTTATAGTAGGCCACGCTCCATAAACAAACAGTTGACAAATGAAAGTTGTAGGTGACGTGCTGAATAATAATTACAAAGTAAGGTTATATTTCCTCATTGCTATTATGGATACGAATTACGAAAGAAATAAAATAACACTGATGTATTTAAACAGTCCAAAGTATTTTTTAAATGTTATATTACCAGTCATATGCTAAACATTCCCTTCAGAGAGACACAAAATATTAATTTCGCAACTTCTGTTGGAACTGCTGTGGAGACATCGGCCATATTTAACTAACTGTTAAACGAGTTAACTGCCCGAAATCCTATTTTTAAAATTAACAAACTGTTTGGAGTTTAACAGTCGTTAAATTTTCTAACAATACTTGGAAAAACCGGCCATAAGAGTAAGTAATTTTGATATCAAAAATATCGTAACTCTTTTCCATGGTAAGCGCTTTCATTACTGTTTATAACGAAGGTTCAATATACTTTGTATAAGAGTAAAGGTATCCCTTCAGATGCCATAAATGCGCATGGATGACATGAAGTTGAAGTTCCATGCTTACATAACCGGCCTTCTACCGACGGAGGAGACTCATTACTGAATTTTAAAGGAAGGCGAGCGCTGTAAACAGTATGAACTTATACATTTTCATAAGACACACTTTCTTGTTCCGATACGTTGGGTTTTGACATATCCATCTATTACTGAGTTTCCTTCTGAACTATTTGGCTGGAATTGTTTTTATTCAGTACTTGGTGCCAATTTATCAAGGGGAAATTAACATCAATTCCTGTTCTTTTTTAAGGAATCAAAATTGCCGATTACTGTTGACTAATAATTTACATTCCTAATATTTTTCTTTCATAACATCTAAGTGTCAAATGAAGTAGTATAGGGCGTATATTTTTTTGAGAAAAATGTTTCGAGAAAGTTAATTGTGTACACAATTAATCTCCAAATGGTGAACTACTTCAGCAAAGAGAGGAGAGTGTAAAATAGATCTTCATGTGCCTGTCGAGGGTGTTTCATAATTTTTTGGAAGTTTTACTTCTACATCACTTTCAAACGTTTTCGGCCTGACATTAGGTGGCTACATGGCCCTGTGATGTGACGCCGAAAAAAAAATACCTACACATTAGTTAAAAATGATCCTAACTCTAAATTAAATTGTCTGAACAATAGTGGAGGCTTCAGTGCCAAATGAGACGTATGAGCAATATGAATGCAAAATATTTACTCGTATTTAAGAAAAATGTTTCAAATGAAGTTGACTACCGAATTAATGGCGAACTAGTTCAGGAAAGACTGTAGACTGTGAAGAACTCTCCATATGTCTATTGAGTGTTTTTTGTATAAGTTGTTGAAGTTTCACCTTTACCTCACTTTGAAGCTTTTTCGACCTGATATTAGGAGCACACATGGCTGAATTCTTGTGATATGGGGTAACGCGACGCCAGAAAGTGATATCTACACTTGTTAATTATGATCTGAACTCTTAATTTTAAACGGTCTGGATAGTGGTAAAGACTTGAGTGTCGAATAAGACTGCGCTGCGTGGGCAATAGGTATACAAAATCTTTCTAATTGTTTGCAGAATTAATATCCAAATGGTAAACTACTTCAGCAAAGAGTGTAGTGTGAAAAGACATCTCCGTCTTTCTCTCGAGGGTTTTTTTTTAAATAATTAGTTCAAGTTTCACTGTTACCCCACTTTGAAGCATTTTGACATGACATTAGGCACACACAACGGGATTAGTAAGGTGGGGTAAGGATCTAAATTCTTTAAAAATGCTCGAACTGTAATTTAAAACGAATAGTGGTCAAGACTTGAGTATAAAACAGGACGTTATGGAGAATATACTGTATGTACAAATATTTATTTAAGAGGAATGTTCAGGAAAGCTTTGTCCACAAAACATCTCCAAATGGTGAACTACTTCAGCAAAACGATATAAATTTGCCTGTTGAGGGTTTTTATAGTGGATTTATTGGAGTTTCACTTTCAACACTTTCAGAGTTTTCGACCTGACGAGCATATGTTACAATTTCTGTGTTGCGAAGTGAATGAGACGCCGAACTAAAGAGATTTCCATTCGTTAAACATGATCCTAATTTATTTATTTTATTTATTTATTTATTTATTTAATAATAACATATACATAAAAACGTTACATTAAAATACCCCGAAAGAGCAAAGCTCGTGTTCGGGGACAGTTCCGTTACATAGATACACATACTTTGTAGACAAAATACTTAAGGAAAAAGCTCACATAAAGATTGTAATAAAATTAGTAAATAATAATACTAATAATAACTGAGTGAAAAAAGAGACGATGTTTAGATTGATGGATTAATATTAAATTATTATTAGTAGTATAATTAGTGCAGGTCATGTTGACATAGTAACCAAGATAAAATAGAAAAATACACTTAGGATAGAAATAAACTTGTTTTACAATACATGGTACATAATATATATACAGGGAAGTCTGTCATATAAATTTTTTAATTCTGGATCTGAAAATTTCATTGCTTAAAGTAGTCAATTCTGGATGAAATTTTATTATCGAATTATATAGCCGTGGACCATAATTTGTACTGTGTAGTAAAGCAGCAGATGTGAAATATTTAGGTTCAACTAATTTAAGAATTTCATTTCGTCTCGTATTATGAGCATGTGGCTGAGCTACAAATTTCGTTCTATTTTTATGATAGAATTTCATTAAAGAGTATTCATAAATTTGGTCAATTCTAAAAACATTCAATTCAGAATGGATCAAATTTGTTGGATAATCCAGTCGCCTTTTCAAACAAATTTTGATTATACGTTTTTGCAACATAATTAGAGGAAAAAGAGCAGTTTTTGTAATGCCTCCCCATCCAATTATACCATATTGGATAACAGATTCAACTAGAGCCAAATAAACCAAACGTAATACGTGAGTAGGCAAGTAATGGCGAAGGTGTACAAATTTGTAAATTGTTTTACGTATTCTGTTACATAAAAAGGTGATTTGTCTATCCCATTTCAAGTGCTGATCAACAATAATTCCCAGGTATTTCACATCTACAGATTCTTTCAGGCAAGGGCATTTACAGGTTGTAGAGAGTTTACAAAATGAGTTGTGGATTATTAATTTTAAATGAGAAAGTGATTTCAATTTGTTCAATCCAGAGACTGTTAAAGAAAATGGCACCAAAGTAGTTTTAGTTATATTTAGAGATAGCAAATTTGCATCAAGCCAGTTTTTGATAAAATTTATACCTACATTGGCATGTTTATAAGTGTCCTCCCAAGTTAAACCACTGAAAATCACCACCGTATCATCAGCGTAAGAATAACAGGAGCCATTATGTACTTTCAAATCAATGTTTAATAAATCATTAATATATATTAAAAATAGAATAGGACCTAAAATTGTTCCCTGAGGGACACCTATATCAATATTTACATTTTCACTGATATTATCATCAATTTTGGTTACCTGAGTTCTTTTGTTTAAGTATGATTGAAATAACTTATGCGCAATACCCCTGACTCCTATACCAAATAATTTGTCCAGAAGTAAACGATGGTTCACCGTGTCAAAAGCTTTCCTTAAATCTAAGAAAATCCCTAAACATTTAGAACCGTTATCCAACTCCTGCATAATTTTACCAGTGACTTCAATAATTAATATAATTAATAATTAATAATTATATATATTAATTATATAATTAATAATTGATATATTCTTTACATGTAATGGTGTACCTCACATTTCTGTATCCGGTGCCACCATTAACATATTATTACAATAACACATTATTTGCAGTACACGTCTACACACATACTCCCAATTAAGCTATGTACCTTTTTTGTTACTTGGTCAATCTCCCCTTCATTTGCTATTCTCTATTTGATCATTAATCCTAATATATCTAATATTATATACTACTTTCACACCCCCCCTTTACCTCTAACTACTATTCACTAAAATCTCAATTTCAATTTTTCTCTATAAATTATCATATTTAATTATTTGCCTATTTGTTCTTTGGCCTTTTATTCATTTACTGTTCCAACATTCAAATGTTAGTACAATTTTTATGCTGTCACTTGTACATTTCTCTGAACCCTTTCTCACTATTATCACTCATTCCTATTTGCGCTCACTTTCACTTTCTCACTATTCTCCTTACACCTAATCCATTGTCACTATTCTCACTTCCTATAATACTTTTATTTTATTTTACACATCTGTTATGATCCTAATTCTAATTTGTAACGTCTGAATAGTGGCCAAGACTTGAGTGCAGAATAAGATTATGTGGGCAGTATGTAAGTTATGCAAAATATTTATTTAATGGAAATTTTTCAGGGAAGTTAATTGTCTACAGAATTAAGGATGTTTTCATCTATCTTCCACTTTAATATATAATATCATGTTTGTATGGTGGTTAGTAGTTATTGATCAGATAATCGATTTCATCTTAATCTTGGGGCAACAGCGACAAACGTTGAACAGGCAATAAACTGACAATACAGAAAGCGTTCTTGGAGACGTTTAAGGTCTGCCATCGCTTCTCTATAAGTGAAGTGAATATTAAAAGCTTGGTGACATAAAATCCAACGACCATGTTCATTTTGTGCTGTTTAATTGCAATGGATTTTGCCCTCACTAACGGATACCAGTTGTTCAATATTAGGTCACGTGACTCCGTTCCAGTGAATTTCTAAACCTTACTCTGTTATTCACTTTCATTATTATTTTTTTATTCATTTATTTAGTTGCGACACGTTACAATGTTGAATGACAGGATTGACCTCCGGTCATTTAGCTATCATTCACTCATCAGTATACAATTTTGTACATACATAGATATGTCTACTTGCATTTCATAAACATATACACACCTACATTTTAAATTTTAGTATACATTTCTTTTAACTTTTTATTTCCCTCATTCGATTTTCTTGTCGTTTCTAAAAAATATGTTTTTAAAGATTTTATTATCTCTTCATTTCCAATACTTGATATTCTAGCTAATGCATTTTCAATAACTAAAATGTAACCATTCCTTTTTCATATAACTCCATTCATTTCAATATCTGTTAACATATAGGGTAATAATATAGGGTAAAGATTGGTAAAATTGTGATAGTTCTTTTTGAGAATTTATTACAATTTTACTGAGCGACAGAAGGACCGGTTTTGTGCAGAAACTTGGCCACGAACATTCCATTAATACATTGACGCAAAAAAAAAACCGATCTTCCTCTCGCTCAGTAAAATTGTAATAAATTCTCAAAAAGAACTATCACAATATTACCAACCTTTACGCTACTTGTTATTTTTTATATTACCCCTAAAACCCTTCAGTTTCCACACTTCTAATCCATGCTGAATCAATTCTAGCATTACTATCGTATGTGTGGTTCTTGACTCATGCAGTTTTAACTTCCCTGTAATTCTGTAGTGAGGTTTTGTTATGTTCATGTACGTAGCTGAACATTTGTTTATTGCTATATCATTACACATTTGTCTAATAATATTTAAAACGTTGTTTTCTCTTTCGAAATGTTCTCTCCACAGTTGTCCGAGCCCAATTTTTTCCATTTGATATTTTTAAAGCGTTAACCCAATTTATTCGTCATCAAATATCTGTAACTAAACTTAACAATCTCGTTATCTATTTTTTTTAATTCTAAAAAATTGGAGATTTATCCTTCGAAGAGGTTGAAAAGTTCAAATATCTTGGAGCAACAGTAACAAATATAAATGACACTCGGGAGGAAATTAAACACAGAATAAGTATGGGAAATGCCTGTTATTATTCGGTTGAGAAGCTTTTGTCATCCAGTCTGCTGTCAAAAAATCTGAAAGTTAGAATTTATAAAACAGTTATATTACCGGTTGTTCTGCATGGTTGTGAAACTTGGACTCTCACTCTGAGAGAGGAACAGAGATTAAGGGTGTTTGAGAATAAGGTGCTTAGGAAAATATTTGGGACTAAGAGGGATGAAGTTACAGGGGAATGGAGAAAGTTACACAGCGCAGAACTGCACGCATTGTATTCTTCACCTGACATAATTAAGAACATTAAATCCAGACGTTTGAGATGGGCAGGGCATGTGGCACGTATGGGCGAATCCAGAAATGGATATAGAGTGTTAGTTGGGAGACCGGAGGGAAAAGACCTTTGGGGAAGCCGAGGCATAGATGGGAAGATAATATTAAAAAGGATTTGAGGGAGGTGGGATATGATAATAGAGACTGGATTAATCTTGCACAGGATAGGGACCGATGGCGGGCTTATGTGAGGGCGGCAATGAACCTCCGGGTTCCTTAAAATCCGTTTGTAAGTAAGTAAGTAAACCGAAACTTTGCTGTTCTTACCATAATGTCTCCTCTATTGCTACATGTACCTCATTCCAACATTACTGTTCTCCTGGGCGCAGAATTAGAGAGTTATAAAACTCGTTTATCTACTTTATTTAATGTGAACTTTACATCAATAGTAAGGAGGTTATAAACAAATTCATTACGTAAATAGATAATGATACTTCTATTACGTAACTAGTTAATGATAATCAAATAACGTTTGTCATCTGCTTCCAGTAGGAATCTGTTAATGTTCTATTTTGAAAAGATACTAGATTTCTTAGCTTGGTGGTCTTCATCTTATCATTTCAAAAACGCGTACAACTTCACGTACTTACTTCTGTCGACCTTCTTAAAAATAATGTAATCCATACCATCGAATAGTGCGTCCACAATGAACTTGGCTTTTCGCATGCAGCTTTCTCACTGAAGTATGCCAGCATTACCTTCTCCGACACACTTTATACATTTATCTTGGAACACCAATCTTCAAATTTTTTGTATTCCACTTCATATCTTACGCGAGATTTAGACGGTACTAAATATTCAATTGCAGAATTTGCAGCATTTTCAATATCTGAATGCTTGTTTGAACTCACTTTAACCTACTGCTGTTCTGTCATAAACAAAGACCTATTGTGTTCAAAACTAATAAAAGAAACATAAAAGAATCGCCTCTTGCAAGAATAAACTCATAATACAATCGCCTCTCCACAAAAGACATGTTCAAAACTAACAAAAATAATAGAATTACTTTTATTAAAAATTTTAATTTTTTACTAAAGTGGATAAAACGTTGTACGATATACTTAACGTAACTTCATATTACGATACTCGACTTGTTGTCAAAGTCGGTCTGCGGCCTCGTTTGACAACTTTCCAAACTCGTATTGTAACATGAAACGTTACGATTCTCATAACGTAAATAACCATTACTGTGTCAATTTTCTCTCAACTACTATTAAAATTCCCCGATATCTCAATTCCATAGAGCATTATGTGCTACACCAGAGCTTTTTACAAAATCATATAAGTAGCAATGATTATTCTTCAAGAAAAAGTTATAATTACAACAGAGTATAAATAGATTTCTTCATTCAGTAAACTGTGGTAAACTATCTTATACAGTCCACACCCTATATGAAAGACAGAAATGGGAATGGTTATTTTTAACAGCATTTAATATATATGGTAAAGCATGAACAATGCAATTGCGCAGGCTCTTTCATTCCCTTCACCGTTTAGTAGGGACGGGTTGGTACAAACAGATTATTTATAAATCTCACTTCCAGATAAAACACTGGCGGTCGAAACGTACAAAGAACACACGGCAATTCTGAGTGCAACCTACTTCCATCCAATCTGTTTGTGATACTACTTCACGCTCATCTCCGCGTGAAAAATCCGTTATAACACACAAAGCCGCGCGACTCTGGACAAGAGACGAGTCTATTAATAGCTCGAGATATTGAAGTGTGAAATCTAATGTAGTAGCAGCCAGATTTCACCATGTTGCGACGAAACCCCATTACATCTTGTTGAATCTGATAGCAACACAGTCTGTACTAAAAAAAAATTGTCCAGAGTTATTGTCCAGAAATCTGAATTCGGCCCAACCAGTCTTTCAGCAGTAATTGTATTATATCCTCTCTAGCCAAAATGATAATCCCTCAGCACAAGCTTCCTCTTGAGCCTAATACTATTTTCATACAGTTCTTCAACAATTTTATTTGTATTCGAGCAAAGTACTAATTCAAAGTTACTTACCACACGAATTCGTCCCCATTAATCCTTCAGAAGTGCCTTCAAAATTGAGCAGAAATAATACTACCATTCCATTCACCTTATGGATTTGTCCCCCACTAATTCTTTGGCGGAATTATTTGAAATTGAACTAAAACACTAATTCCATACCGTACACTGTACGAATTCGTCCCCATTGATCTTTCAGTAGTATTACTTCAAATTCGGCCGAAGTAGTAATTCCATTCTATACAACGTACGAATTCTTCGACACTAATTCTTCAGCAGAACTACTTGCAATTGAGGTGAAGTAGTAAGTCTGTACTGCAAAATGTACTGATGCTTGAACACTAATTCTCAAGCAGTATTATTTGGATTTGAGACAAAGTAACAATTCCATATCATACAACGTACGAATTCGGCCACACTAATTATTTGTAATTGAATCTAAATACTAATTCTGCAACGTATAAATTCGACGTAGTAAATTATTCAGAAATATTATTTGGAATAGAGCCGAAATAATAATTCTGTACCATACAACATATGAATTCGGCCTCACAAATTATTCAGGAGTATTATTTTTAATTGAGTCTAAATAATAATTCTGCAACGTATAAATTCGACGTAGTAAATTATTCAGAAATATTATTTGGAATAGAGCCGAAATAATAATTCCATACCATACAACGTATGAGTTCGGCCTCACAAATTATTCAGGAGTATTATTTGTAATTGAGTCTAAATAATAATAATTCTGCAACATATAAATTCGACGTAGTAAATTATTCAGAAATATTATTTGGAATAGAGCCGAAATAATAATTCCATACCATACAACGTATGAATTCGGCCTCACAAATTATTGAGGAGTATTATTTGTAATTGAGTCTAAATAATAATTCTGCAACATATAAATTCGACGTAGTAAATTATTCAGAAGTATTATAGGAGGTAATGTAATGAATGTTTGATGTTGCTATAGTTTCGTTTTCTCGTTGTGTTATGAAATTTATTAAAATCAATGATTGACACTGCATCCAGCGACTTTTGACCCACCTTGTATTACATTTAGCATCATTAATGAAGTGAAATGTATCGTTTTTGGGGGGGGGGGGAATGTAGGTTTATTTTGCCTGGCAGAGTTAAGGCCATGAGGCCTTCTCTTCCACTCAACTAGGTTTCAATAATATACATGAAATACAAAATTAGATTACAAAACAACACAAAAGGAAATACCTTAGAAATTACATAAAATATAGTAGAAAATTACAAATAGTCAAGATCAGTTACATAATATAAAATTACAAATAGTCAAGTTCGGTTACATAATATATAAAATAAAGTAGAAAATTACACATAATCAAAATCTGTTACATAACATAATGGGAATACACACACATACACACACACACACACAAACACACAATTTATAAAACCTAAAATGCTCGAGATAAATTCGACGATTAATTCACTTGAGATACATTATACAGTTAATATACTAATATGAGAATACATGTGGGTTACAAGACATAAAATGTTGATTAGCAAAGTCGTACTAAATGGCATACAAAATACAAATGATTAAGTAATATGTCAAGATAATAAAAAAAAGAAAAGAAAAAAAAAGAAGAAGAGAGAGGAGAAAAAATAACAACTTGGTCATTTAAGACTATTTAGAAACTTCTGCAAGAGTCTAGTTCTGTTCAATAAAACACTTCTAAGTAGAGTGTACTTAAAAGATTTTAGATTCCGACTGCTCCTGATCCCGACTGCTCCTGATTCCGAATGTAAGAATTTTACAGAAGTTGAACATAATTCTCTTTGTAAATAGGATAAATTGGGAAGTTGAGCAGAATAAGAAAGAAAGAAAGAAAGAAAAACGTGGTATCTGATATCGTTATTGAGTAATAAGATATTGTTATTTTATCATTATTATTATTATTATTATTACTTACTTACTTACTTACTTACAAATGGCTTTTAAGGAACCCGAAGGTTCATTGCCGCCCTCACATAAGCCCGCCATCGGTCCCTATCCAGTGCAAGATTAATCCAGTCTCTATCATCACACCCCACCTCCCTCAAATCCATTTTAATATTATCCTCCCATCTACGTCTCGGCCTCCCTAAAGGTCTTTTTCCCTCCGGTCTCCCAACTAACACTCTATATGCATTTCTGGATTCGCCCATACTTGCTACATGCCCTGCTCATCTCAAACGGCTGGATTTAATGTTCCTAATTATGTCAAGTGAAAAATACAATGCGTGCAGTTCTGTGTTGTGTAACTTTCCCCATTCTCCTGTAATCTCATACCCTTAGCTCCAAATATTTTCCTAAGCACCTTATTCTCAACCACCCTTAACCTATGTTCCTCTCTCAGAGTGAGAGTCCAAGTTTCACAACCATACAGAAGAACCGGTAATATAACTGTTTTATAAATTCTAACTTTCAGATTTTTGGACAGCAGACTGGATGATAAGAGCTTCTCAACCGAATAATAACACGCATTTCCCATATTTATTCTGCGGTTAATTTCCTCCCGAGTGTCATTTATATTTGTTACTGTTGCTCCAAGATATTTGAATTTGTCCACCCCTTCGAAGGATAAATCTCCAATTTTTATATTTCGTACAATATTCTGGTCACGAGACATAATCATATACTTTGTCTTTTGTCTTATTATTATTATTATTATTATTATTATTATTATTATTATTTCTTCTTCTCATATCAAGTAATAAGCAAGTGCAGTAATTTATGGGCTTTTTCCCCAAAAATTTGGCTACTTCTACCATAGCTTCAGAGCTTGAGGATCACAGTCTAAATTACTTCGTTTTATCGTTTCCTTGGCCCACGCTCTTTCCGCCCTTGTTTCGTTTTCTAGTTAGTCTGATTGTTTATGAACTGAATATTACTCTGTAGTCATATTCTATACATAGCACTCTCAAAGTTACCCGCACTCAACAACGTTTTTAGCTTATTCGCTGCTGGAAAATTGTCTTTTAAAAAAGTAATTTATTATACAAGGGGGTGTATATGTTGCCAGTCCCGTGCTGTAGTATCTGGTATTGCAATTTCAAGCCAAGTTGGTTTCGAAAGTAAATTTTAATGGTTGGTGTGTAGATATTCTTATAATTCAATATCTTCTCGTAGTGTGGCGCTAATGTCGTACATTACCGTTAAAACAGCCATAAAATCCTGGGCGCCATTTTTCAGTGGCATTATCTTATTTCTTTCTCATGCTGCTCTGTAGTACTGCACCGTAAAATGATCGTTGTCGTAAAAACTAATTTTCATAAGTGGTAGCCAGCGCGCCTATTCGGCGACTTGAGAAATCACGGACACTGCGCCTGCGCAGTTGGCGACGAAATTTCCAGGGTCTTGTTTCGTAAAGAAGACAATTCGGCGAGTGACACGTTTCAGGTAAATAATAATTGACAGATCTAGAATTTGACAAATTTTTATTCCCTGTGAGAGAAACAGTTCATAATATTTGCGTTTTCTTTCCAGAACTGTTGGACAATAGCTTCATTTAGGTCGAAATTACATAAATTCTTACTTAACAGATGAATTGCTGATTAATATGTGTTACTTATAATGAAACTAACATCTGTCCATTCTTATTATTATTATCTTTAATTTCTCTAAATAGATTTACAAAACCTCTAATGGCAATTACATTAATATTCTCATTATAGAAATAGAAATATATATATATTCTCCCTGTAACATAGTCCTAGTAAGCTTATATTAAATTCATTTTCATCATTTTACTAGCTATCTCAAATATTAAATTAATTATAATTCATTGAATTAAATTAGGTCATAAATTAAGTTACTACTTTACCTTATAGATTTATCTAAATTTAAATAAATGTGTAGTGAAGATTATTGCTGGAGAACCTTTTAAGTGTAGTGAAAATATTTGTAATTTAAATTTATGTATTGTATTGATTAAGGCTGGTTGAGTGGAAGAGAAGGCGTTATGGCCTTAACTCTGCCAGCGAAAATAAAACATTATTATTATTATTATTATTATTATTATTATTATTATTATTATTATTATTATTAACTTACTATCTCCATAATTTGAAGTTTTTAACTAAGAGTTGGTTCATATAATGTTTGAGGTTAGGTATCCACTGGCGACATTATTTTATGCAAAATAATACTAAATTCCTGTGAATTCTCAATGAAAAGAATGCAATTTTTTTCCATAACTAATTAAATGCAGAGCAAAATGAGCTACTCTCTTTCCATGAAACACTATATCCACAGGACCGCAACAGAATTTCTCCGAAGAGGAGCAAAATTACACGTAAAAATAAAAATTCCTATTTGATTTTTGCTTGTAGTGATGGCAGCAGAAATTCGCATTTCTTCTAAAAACAGGTTTTTGAAGATAGTGAGTTTTGGAAAGAAAGCTCACAATTTTGTAAATTTTCGTGACAAATTTTCAATATTCTGTTTCATGCATATTTTAGGGAAAAGAGCGGGCCCGGGTTAAAATTCTAGTTGGGACAAATAATAATAATAATAATAATACTTACTTACTTACTGGCTTTTAAGGAACCCGGAGGTTCATTGCCGCCCTCACATAAGCCCGCCATTGGTCCCTATCCTGAGCAAGATTAATCCATTCTCTATCATCATATCCCGCCTCCCTCAAACCCATTTTAATATTATCCTCCCATCTACGTCTCGGCCTCCCCAAAGGTGTATTATCCCTCCGCCCTCCCAACTAACACTCTATATGCATTTCTGGATTCGCCCATACGTGCTACATGTCCTGCCCATCTCAAACGTCTGGATTTAATGTTCCTAATTATGTCAGGTGAAGAATACAATGCGTGCAGCTCTGCGTTGTGTAACTTTCTCCATTCTCCTGTAACTTCATCCCTCTTAGCCCCAAATATTTTCCTAAGCACCTTATTCTCAAAGACCCTTAACCTATGTTCCTCTCTCAAAGTGAGAGTCCAAGTTTCACAACCATACAGAACAACCGGTAATATAACTGTTTTATAAATTCTAACTTTCAGATTTTTCGACAGCAGACTGGATGATAAAAGTTTCTCAACCGAATAATAACAGGCATTTCCCATATAATAATAGTAATAATAATAATAATAATAATAATAATAATAATAATAATAATGATATTTATGATTTTATTTATTAAAGTTACCTAGTTGAGATTTTTTCTGGAATTTTTCCTCAACCCATTAAGAGCAAATGCTGGGTCACTTTCAGCGCTGGACCCTGGACTCATTTCGCTGGCATTATCACCTTCATTTCACTCAGAGCTAGATAACGAAAGTAGTGGATAAAGCGCCGTAAAATAAAGCAAGTAAAAAAACATGTAAACTAGGTTTAGTACTAACTGATATTTGCAGTAAAATATGTGGCAACATCGCGAAACTTGAAGTTCGTATGTAAAGTCGGTTGATTTTCAACTGTTTCTCCAGTAAGATAGAAAACATTATCAATACCGTATCCTAAATATGCGTGTAAGGAGGATCATGAACATTGGATTCAGAGCATGATTTCGCTTTGTTTGTAGTTGTAATCCAGGACGTAACCTTTGTTCAAGTTCTTCCGCTATGCATTTTGTTAACTGAAATCTTATTTTAAATTATCGAGTTCAATGAACGGATTTCCTCTCTCGTGCAAAACGCGAGGAGCGCGCGATATTCAATATCATCACCATCATCATCATCATCATTATCATCATCATAAGAGATTGAAAATAATCAGAAACCTGGAAATAATTTAACTTAACCCAGAAAAAAATATTAAAAGTGTGTATAACATCATTTAATCATAATCTGTCTTAAAAATTAACAAAAGACTGTATAAATACAATAATGGTTCAATGAACTTGCAAACATTTATATGGTTAAGTACTCTTTGTCCCTTGTGGCAGCTCACGAATGGTGAGAAGATTCATAAATTAATTAAACTTAACTCACCATTTTACTAATAAAGAAAATGTTTAGTCTTTTGTTTTTCTTTCGGAAATATTTTCTATGAAAATTCAGTTTGAGAAGATTCGTAAGTTAAATTTAACTTAACTTAAGACGAAATGTTCTTAAGTCAGTACAACCGAAAATCCGCACTTAAGTATAACTGAAGATTAATTTGATGACTTAATCTGAGGTTAATTGTTTATAAAACTGGTCCTTAAAGTTATAGGCCTAGTATATATGTATATATATACATACATACATATACATATATATTTTTTATTTTGTCGTATGTAAAGCGTGATGTGAAAGAAAAAAGTTTTGTTACAACGGTTTTGAATAAGAAGTGATGTAGATAATGGATATGAAGGAAGTCCTTCCAGTAGATGTGAGAGAGACTCGGAATACGAAAAACATTTTCGGTATCAGATATCCTGAAATTGAAATTACCTTTTATCTTTTAATATATCATTTTTCCATTAATTTTAACGGCTGGGGGCATTAAACAACCAACTACTACGTCCGATTTCATCCGTATCTTTAGAAGCTCCCTGACTAACTTAATACTTAATACAGTGTCTATCAGTCTTATTCGTACAGGTGAAAATATGTAACAACTTTGGTGATAAAAGACACATAAAATGAAAGTATTACATTTCTCTTTGAAAATTCTGTTCAGTAGCATTATGAAAACAAATAAAACGAAACGTAAATTCCATATATACCATAAACACGTAAATAAACGAAATTTAACAAAACATGTAATTTCTCTTCTTGTCATTTGTATTCGTACAGTTAGTAACAAAATTAAATAACTATACATAAATAAGATAAACAATTACGTTCTAATACCTAGTTGCATATCCTCTGGCTTTGATCACTGCCTGACACCTTCTCTGCATGCATTTTACCAATGTTTTACATTGCTGAGGAGTGAAATTTCGCCATTCTTCCAGCACAACAGTTTTGAGGTGTTCTTTGGACGAAATTGTATTTTTATGTATATTTTCCTTAAGTTTGGACCACAAATGCTCGATAGGATTCAGATCGGGTGATTGAGGAGGAGTATGGAGTTGTTTCGGGACGTTCCATATCAGCCTGTTTGTTCATTTCGGCCGTATGTTTGCTGTCGTTGTCTTGTTGGAAAATGTAGACAGACGGCAAATCCATTTTATTGCACTTTCCTTGACATTATTTTTCAAGATGTTGTTATAGACTACATTGTCCATAATTGCATCAATTAAGTCGATGTTACTCACGCCTTTCGAGGACTTATAGCACCAAATCATTATGACGCCACCTCCATGTTTCACAGTGGGAAGATTGTTATCCACTTTATCGGCCTCATTCTTCTTTTTCCACAGTCTATGGGCACCATCGGATCCGAAAAGATTAATCTTGGTCTCATCACTGTCCCAAAATTCTTGCTCCTAATCTACATGAACTTTAGGAAATTTAATTCTTAAAGCTCAATTTTTTCTATTTACAAAGGGCCTTTTTCTTATCCTTCTACCATGAAATCCATATTTATATAGGACACGTCGTACCGTTATTACACTAACAGTCTTCCTTGTGGTTTTTGTCATGAGAGAACGTGGTTTCGGCACACTTAACCGAGGATTTGATTTTATCTGTCTTATTTTAAACCTTTTTTCCCTCTCATTTAGTATTTTTTCTTTTGGTTTTCTCTTCTGATTTGCAGTAAATCTACGGTATTTGAATTTATTAACCACGTAGTGTATCGTGGAATGACTTTTGTTTACTATATTGCCTATTTTCCGTAAATAATAACCTTTAAGAGCCAGTCTAACTGTCGTCTTCTTTAGCTCGGCACGGAGTTCCTTCGACTTGCCCATTTTGAACAGAACTGGCTGCTGAAGCAAAACAAACCCTAGAGCACGCGGTAATGCACACTCGCTGTTACCATTAAGGCACGGCACCCCCGAATAAGTCAAAATTACTCAAGTGTACGAATATAAATGACATACAGTTTTACTTTCAAAGTAATTTATTTATTAATATTTTTGTTAATTAGAGCTTAAAATAAAAACTGGTTGTACATTAACGTTCTAAGAAATGGTTTTAAAGCATGGTACACTACTATTAGTATATGAGTATAATTATTTTGTACATAATGTTGTCTTATTAGTTTAAATTAGATATGTACGAATAAAAATGATAGACACTGTACGTACTGTATCCAATAGGTTACTTCAAATAAATACTTCATAGACAGTTTAAGATGCTCGCTATTACCTTTACTGTGTTTTATAATTATCAATCAATTAAAACAAATGTCTACTGACTTTATTTGTAGGCTACTGCTTTAAAGTCTTATACTGATAATTAACTGTTTGGAGGTATTTCTTAAGTTTTCCGCAAACTGCAAGACGAACTGTTGTGGTATTTTGTGTGGAAGGTAAATGCGCCTTCTTATAGGTAGATGTATACATATCGACTCTATCATAAAAGACTAGGGAAAGAGTGAATCGGAAAGTTAGATGTCTATATATTTGCACCATATTACAAATATAAAAAATATCGTATCATGCGTCCAACAACTAGACAAGACATCAAACAAAGAATCAGAGAAGTCTGTGGGGGTCTCAGCTGTGCTGAAGTGCAGACACGGATGTTAGGAGGTGATCAAAACATTGTTTAGCACAGGGTGGCGTACATTTTGAACACTTACTGTGAAGGGTGTACGTGCATAAACAACATACAGCCTTTCTCAGAAGATACCATTTTTGTTTCTTTGTGAGTAAACAATAAAAGTTAGAAAAAAAGTTTCAGTAAAAGTTATTTCTTTTTAAAAGTAGTTTCCAATGGTACTTTCAATGACCCATGTTCTCATTTGAAATTTCGAAATTGACCACAGGTACTCCTACTTCCGGTTTGTTAAGGGAAATGGTACTACCACCAATCGATTCTTTACATAGGTTTTGGTTATCAATTTTTTTTATGAACAACCAGTAGTCCACACCTGTAGAGTGACGGTTAGTACATCTAGCAGCGAAACCAGGTGGCACGGGTTCGATTCCCGGTCGGGACAAGTTACCTGGTTGAGGTTTTTTCCGGAGTTTTCCCTCAACTCAATATGAGAAAATGGTGGGTAACTTTCGGTGTTGGACCTCGGACTCATTTCACCGGCATTATCACCTTCATTTCATTCAGACTTACTAAAAAAACAAGTATCATTTAGTTTTCTAGAAAAAAGGCTGATACAGGTGGTCTGAAACCACCGGTATAGAGTATATGGTCAAGAATTTAATAGAGGAATGTAACATATGAGGTTTAATGTAAATTATAATAAATCAAAATACAGAAAATACAAAATTTAGAATTGAAGGAGAAATAATTATAAATTATAAAGGTTATGACGAAATAGAATACTTAGGAGTAAAAATGAATAAAAATATGAATTAAGATAAAGAGACTAACATATGAATGATGAAGATAAATATCAACTTTAAATGGAGTGTTGTGGGATAAGAATACAGCAATATAAACAAAACAAACAATTTAGAGCTATTACCCTTTATGGATCGGAAATTTGGCCATTGAAGGAAAGAAATAAAGCTAAATTATTGGCAGCAGGAATGGATTTTTGGCGTCGAGCTGCCAGAAGCTGAAAAAGAGAAACAAATAAAAATGAAGTTATTAGCAGAAAAATGGGAGTTAAATGTACAATTTTAGATGACATCTCAAGAAATCAGTTGCGATATTATGGATATGTGCAAAGGTTGAATGGAGACAGACTTTCCAAAAGTGTATTGGAGTGGATACCGGTAGGGGGAAGGAAGAGGGGAAGGCCAAGAACTACCCTGGCGAGTTTGGATAAGAGCAGTGATGACAGCAAGGAATTTGGAAAACGATCTTTGGCGCGATAGAGAAGAATTGAGAAGGGCAATCGGACGATGTCAAAGACATTGAAACCCCGATAATTGATTATTAATATTTGTGTGCTGAACAACAGGCCAGAGGCCAATTATAGTTCAGCACAGTACACAAACAGAAGATACAAAGGTGCAAAAATAAATAAATAATATCTTAAATCAAGAAAAACATACATAAATAAAATTGAGAACAAGAACAGTAAATACTAATAATCAAAACAAAACTAAACCTTAAAAGGACCTAAATTGTGCCCATGTAAATTGGCATATTTTATGCATCTACAGACTGGAGAAAGTGATTTTGAATTTCTATTATAAGAATTTTTTGAAATCTTAAACCTTTTGTAGGAATACGAAGGCTGATATTGTTTATGATAGACTCACAATCAATATCACCCTTGATAACTTTGCAAAAAAATTGATAATCAAGATTTTGACGTCTAGAATAAAGGCTACAACAGTTAAAATATTTACAGGTAATCTCATAATTGAAGTCAGAGAAACTGGGTATAAATCGAAAAGCACGTAAGGAAATAAATTTTCTTTGAATATTTTCCAATTTAACCGAATCAGTTGAAGGAATGGAATTCCGGGCTACAGATGCATATTCAAGTTTAGATCGAACCAAAGTAAAGTATAGAATTAATAGAGACTCTGGAGTAGAAAAAGAATAAGTTATATACCTTATTAAACCAAGCATTCTTATTGAATGACTATAAATATATTGAACATGATCATGAAAATATAATTTAGGATCGAGTAATACACCAAGATCTTTAATAGAATTTTTCCTAATAATACAGACGTTATTAAGAGAATAATTAAATTTTATGGAAGTATTATTATTATTATTATTATTATTATTATTATTATTATTATTATTAAGACGATTACGGTTTTACGTGTCGTAATAATGTCTCGTTATGGCAGGGTTGAGAGAAGGGTGTGTGTTTACACTGCTCTGTAATGGCCGTCGTTACGTAGCCGGTGTGAAGACACGTGTCCTAGCAAGTGCTAATGAAGTAGTGGCTCTTAATTAATATACCTTACACGAGGAAACCTTTACGCTCACACGTTTGGAATATATATATAGCTTCCCACCCATGTTGAATTCTAAGGGTCCAGCTTTTGGAAATTTAATTGCTGAATAACACATTTCAGTGCGTTGAATGGCATTTAACTACCGTAAAATATTAAAATATTTTTTCATGTATACTTTTTAGAAAAAGAATTGAAAAGTCTTTCATAATATCCCTTGCTAGCCACCGGCGTAGCTCTGTCGGCTAAGGCGATTGCCCGTCGATCCGGAGTTGCGTTCGGGCGCGGGTTCGATTCCCGCTTGGGCTGATTACCTGGTTGGTTTTTACCGAGGTTTTCCCCAACAGTAAGGCAAATGTCAGGTAATCTATGGCGAATCCTCCACCTCACTCGCTAGATACCATCTCGCTATCATCAATCCCATCGACGTAAATAACCTCATAACCAAGTTAAATAAATAAAAATATATCCCTTGTTAATATATACGCAGCAGTCTCACTTTATTTTTTAACTCCAAGCTACACTGCCCCACAGCTGCGCTACCGGCTTTCGTGCTGCGGCCCACAAGATAATCGGAAAAATGATCTCTTAGACAGCCATCATTATCGCTGATTCTATTAAATAATAATAATAATAATAATAATAATAATAATAATAATAATAATATTACTTACTTATTTACTTACTTACTTACTGGCTTTTAAGGAACCCGGAGGTTCATTGCCGCCCTCACATAAGCCCGCCATTGATCCCTATCCTGAGCAAGATTAATCCAGGATCTATCATCATATCCCACCTCCCTCAAATCCATTTTAAGGGGACACGCTACTGAGATTTCTAATCTCCACAATTTTGATTGTAAGTTTTTGAAATTTTAAAATCGAATATATGTTGATTAGTTACATGTGCACAATTATTTTCAAAATTTTATGTTGAAAAATGTACTCGGAAAAAAATAAAATATAAAAAAGTGTTTATAATTTTAGTAAACAAATATCTGGGTCTCATAAAAAGATAATTTGTTTCTTAAACTTTTAAAATGATGCTAAGACTACCTACAATGAAATGGTGCATGGGTTTGTTCCTAGTCAATACAGTTCATCAGTAAAAAAAAAAAAAAAAAAAAAAAAAAAAAAAAAAAAAAAAAAAAAAAACTTTTAACATTGACCAAAATTGACGAAAACTCACTAGCGTGTCCCCTTAATATTATCTTCCCATCTACGTCTCGGCCTCCCTAAAGGTCTTTTTCCCTCTGGCCTCCCAACTAACACTCTATATGCATTTCTGGATTCGCCCATACGTGCTACATGCCCTGCCCATTCAAACGTCTGGATTTAATATTCCTAATTATGTCAGGTGAAGAATACTATGCATGCAGTTCTGTATTGTGTAACTTTCTCCATTCTCCTGTAACTTCATCCCTCTTAGCCCCAAATATTTTCCTAAGCACCTTATTCTCAAACACCCTTAACCTATGTTCCTCTCTCAAAGTGAGAGTCCAAGTTTCACAACCATAAAGAACAACCGGTACTATAACTGTTAATAATAATAGTAATAATAATAACAATAATAATATTAATAATAATTCCCTGCTATAAAACATGACTTTGATTTCCGTGCACACGTCCAGCCTCTTCAAGATCAGCAGTAAACTTAGCTCTCTTATATAAGAACTTGCGTGTAACTTCTGTACCTGAAGCTCTGAATTGAGAAATTTTAAGTGGACGAGAAATGAAGTCTTAATTACCTTGAAGAAGAGGAGAAAACTGCTCTCAAACGCCTAAAAATTCCTGAAACCAGCATAACACCTCGAACTACTGGAAGACATCTAGGTGATGAATAGCGAAAGAGATCGTTTGAATCCTGGTGTCAGTTGCCTCATAAGGAGAAAGGTGAAGTCATCTACGAAGAATATCCAAGAGCCAATTCATAGGTCAGCACTAAAAAGAATTTGTCATCTTCGGAATTCATTAATGCAATCAGGATGTCCTGCAACCTTTCTCCAGTGCGCTCCGTTCCTGGCAGAGCTTCCAGCACGAGCCGTTGCCTTGAACCTGGGCTGCAACGAGACAGAAACCCTTGTCCACGTGTTGGGCTTTTGTCGGAAAGGACAGTTATTGCGTAACAACAGGCATCATAGAGTCCGTGGAGCTGTCGCCTGTCTTCTTCGGAACAAGAGTTGGGAAGTTCATGAAGAGGTCCAATGCATTTCTGAAGACGACTCTCACAGAAGAGCGGATATAATAGCAATAAACAGGCAACAACAAAAGGCTATTATCATAGATCCAACTATACGCAAGAAGAGAGATCTAAACCAAGCTCATCAGGTTCATCATGAAAAGAGGGCCATTTATGAGCCTTGTATTCCTTACCTTAGTGCCAAGTATAAGATCCCTCTCTTCAATAGGTCAGTAACAGGTTTATTTTTTGGTGCTCGGGGTTCTTTACCAAAATTTACATATAATTTTTAAAACGGTGAGATCAATAACCATTAAAGTCCATTTACACAAGTTTCGAGAAAAATGCAAAAAGCTTTTTTTTTTATTTCTTACCTTATTATTAATTTTTTTGCACGTAATATTTCTGGTTGCTTTAGAGATCAAGACAAAGTAGTATACCAACTTTTAAAGTCGTAACACTTGTGAAAATATCCAAAATTTAATTTCAAATTTGAAAAAATGAATGGCCAGAAGTGGACTTCAATGGTTATTGATCTCACCGCTTCAATTATCAATATCATGTTTTGAAATAAAAAAAAATCATCTCCCATGTTCTTAAAGATTCCCTGCAGATTATACAATTTCATTTATACCACTCAGAAGGTCTTAGTTAAGGATATGTCATATGCTAATTTTAACTAAAATCTTTTATGTATAAGTTTAATTTTAAGGTTATCTTTTAAGATTTTATTTTATAATTTATATAAACGGTGCTTAATTAATACAATTTATATTTATAACAACATTCATGTTCAATTCATTATATTTTATGTTAATTTCGGATCCTCGTGGTCATCCTTAAGTAAGCCGAACGATTTATTTTTCTTTAAAAATCCCTTTATCTAATTTATTAATTGATAATTAAAAAATTAAAAAGTTGTGTTTACTTAAAAAGTTGTGTTTGACTTAAAAAGTTGTGTATAAAGTGCAAATTAAAATTAAGGTGACATTTAACATTTAATTTTTTAAGGTGACATGTATTTATTTAGCCTGACGAGTTACTTCCTTGGTTTGAATTGTAAATTATTTAAAAATAGCCTGTAAGAGGGCCTTAGACTAGAAATGTTTAGTTTAAATGTAGTTCTGTTTATAAGTACAGTATGCATAAGAGTGTAATTATTGAACTTATTTGAACTGTTCTATCAGTGAAGCGAGGTGAGTCAGTGAAGTTATGGTTTTACAGTGCAGTGAATAGTTCCGATCAGTGATAATTTATAGCGTCAATGAAATGTGTTCTATAGTGTCAGTGAAATATGTTATAGAGTGTCAGTGAAATGCGTCATAGTGCCACTACAGTGAGTGAGATGAGAGTAAAGTGAAAGACTATTGAAACTTATGTACATACATATGTAGGTTGTATTGTAAAATTAGGTATTTTATTTATGTTTTATTATTAATTGTAATTATTGTGTTAAATTGTATTGTGTATATAATTGTATTGTATATTGTATTGTGTATTGTAAATTTTATTGTGTCTTGTTTATGATTTTATTGTGTATTGTTTATCATTTTATTTTGTATTGTTTATATTGTGTATACCACTGCCACCGGGTGCTTGCCCACTCGCAGTGTAAATAAATACATACATACCATATCATAGTTTTGATTGTGTGAATTAATAATGAAAAAACAATAA
Source organism: Periplaneta americana (assembly GCF_040183065.1). Classification (NCBI taxonomy): domain Eukaryota; kingdom Metazoa; phylum Arthropoda; class Insecta; order Blattodea; family Blattidae; genus Periplaneta; species Periplaneta americana. The sequence continues at coordinate 194,701,530 of NC_091118.1, read as the reverse complement.
TTAAGACTTTATTGTGAAAAAACTCTCACTCAATTGTCTTCTTCTTAAATGGTTATTTTACGACGCTCTTTCAACTGCTATGGTTATATAGCGTTCAGGGTCCAACGCCGAAAGTTACCTAGCATTCCCTCTTATTGGGTTGAAGGAAACCCACCGGAAAAAAAAAAAACCTCAACCAGGTAACTTGTCCCAACAAAGACCAGAACCCGGACCCGCTCTTTCCACAGTCAGACATGCTGACATACTCCACAGCGGGGGACCTTCCAATGTCAAACTACTAATAAAGAATGTCCGTAAAAGTTTGCATTAAGTTCTGATAAATAGTTTCTGAAAAAAATGGTACCAGACGAAAAAAGAAATTACAAGAATTTCATTCCAGTGTCAATTGAATAATCTTAGTTTCTTACTGTGGGGTATCAATCATCTCGGCAGGATGCGTTTTATAACTGGTGAAAAATTTGTTTGCCTATAGTCGCGACGCTGTTATTCCCGGCGTGACTCCTCCTCTTTGCTTACGCCTTAGAAAGTGAAGGCTCTATAAAGTCTAGGTAGGTAGTATCGTTCGCCATTTTTGTTCTTTCGTTGCCGAGCTACCATACGAGGAATCTATTTGCCATACCGTTAAACATTATCATGTCGTAGCTCTTATGATAATAAATCAAACGCACTTTAATTAAGCAAATAATTGAGCGGAAAATAACGTCCTTGTGTGCTTTCTGCGAACGCAACGAAAGAGCAAAAATGGCGGGCGATTATATTAAGTATTTATCGAGCCTTAAGAAATGAATAACGTCTTCCTCAGCGAATCACAAGACGCACACGTTTAAATGTAAAAGTCCTTCAACGCGATTGGCTGCCGGAAATTAGAGCGACGGTTGCTATAGTTATGGAGACACTTCAGTTTCTTTTGAGTTCAGGTAAATCACACGGAAGAGCTGGCAGTCTCTATCCAAGTGTTATAAAAGAGCTTATTATAAACAATGAAAGGGTTAATGAAAACCCTGCATTGATAAATACAGAAAAAAATTACAACACATTATAATGTAAACGATCATAATACAGCGAAACTGGGAGCCAATTTGAGTTATGAAGCTCCAACACTGGGTCTGTGGGATCCTTTCCACAATAATTTGGCTGTATTCTGTCAGATGAGAATAGCGATACCACAACGATTGTGAATAACAGCAGAACATAATTTTATTCCAATAACAACTCGCAACACAGAGAACTGTAGTCAGTATCAGTGTACACGAACATGCCACAAAACATTAAAAGCTCATTTATATAAAACAAAACCCGCTAGTCCCACGCGTCACTACCATCAAGACACGGCCATATTAACTGCTCTGCCCCGCTGTGTGCTAATCGAGGCCCAGGGATGGATCTAGGGTGCGAGGTTTCGGATGAACGAAGACGTTGTTGAATGGAACTTCAAGATTCCTTTCTTTCTTGCATTACCAGTTAATTTAATTTCTTTCACTATTAGTACTCTTTTGATCATGTTACTGTTAGATTTCCTATTTAATTATTTATATTTTATTTCATTCATTTATTCAATTTATTGTTGTATTTCGTTTTACTGTTTAAATCTTTTGTTTATTTCGCACTTCTTTCATTTTTTTATGTGTCTTTTCCTCGTTTTTCTTTTGTTTCGCTTCTTTATTCTTTTATTCTTGGTCGATATTTTTAAATAATTGATTAAATGGCGATCTTACTCGTGCTAATTGTGTAAGCATGTGCGGCTTACAGCTGTTTCGGTGCTTCTTCACACCATCCTACTAAATAATACTACTATTCCATACAGTACGACTGTGAAGAACCTTGGTATTTATATGGATTGTCACCTGGAATGGAATGAACAAGTGAATCACACTTCCAAAAAAATATTTTCCATTATTCACTCATTAAAGCGACTGAAGCACTTTCTTCCTGATAAATTAAAATTAATCCTTGTGCAAACACTCGTGATGCCACACTTTGACTACTGCGATATTATATTAAGTAACCTAAATGCAAATTTGAGCAACAGGCTACAACGTGTGCATAATGCGTGCGTCCGTTATATTTGTAATATTCGTAAGTATGATCATGTTTCCCCGTCTTTCCAAACTCTGTCTTGGCTAAGGCTAAGCGATCGACGAGCTCTGCATTCTCTTGTTCTCTTATTTCAAATTCTGCGCACCGCTACCCCAATCTATTTGGCTTCTCGTTTTCAAAATTTATCCGCATATCATCAGCTAAGTACAAGATCTCATCATAACAATTTACTCATTATACCCTACCACAAGACATCTTTATATTCTTCATCCTATACAGTTTCAGTTGCTAGAAATTGGAACTCGCTTCCGAGTGATATAAGGGGTTGTTGGACAATAACTTCATTTAGGTCAAAATTACATAAATTCTTACTTAACAGATGAATTGCTGATTAATATGTGTTACTTATAATGAAACTAACATCTGTCCATTCTTATTATTATTATCATTAATTTCTCTAAATAGATTTACAAAACCTCTAATGGCAATTACATTAATATTCTCATTATAGAAATAGAAATATATATATTCTCCCTGTAACATAGTCCTAGTAAGCTTATATTAAATTAATTTTCATCATTTTACTAGCTATTTCAAATATTAAATTAATTATAATTCATTGAATTAAATTAGCTCATAAATTAAGTTACTACTTTACCTTACAGATTTATCTAAATTTAAATAAATGTGTAGTGAAGAATATTGCTGGAGAACCTTTTAAGTGTAGTGTAAATATTTGTAATTTAAATGTATGTATTGTATTGATTAAGGCTGGTTGAGTGGAAGAGAAGGCCTTATGGCCTTAACTCTGCCAGCGAAAATAAAACATTATTGTTATTATTATTATTATTATTATTATTATTATTATCATCCTCAGAGCCTACTAGATCTCGGCGTCATCTCGAACTTCGCTGCCTGTTGTATGGGTGCGTTCGATTGTTGAAAAGTGTTAAAATGTGGTGTCAAATAGTGTGTGTGTGTTGTGAAATTGATCTGTGTGTTGAGAATTTGATCAGGGTGTGTTTTAGTGTATCTCTATATTTCATATTGTTCTAGTGTGTTGAGTTTTTGGTTTTTGGGTTGTATGTGCAGGATTTCCATGTCTGTATTTATGTTATTGTATGTGTGGTTAGCATATGTAGATGTATTGTGACCTCTGGTTATTGCTTTAATGTGTTCTTTGTATCGAGTTTGGAATGATCTGCCTGTCTGTCCAATGTAGAAACTGTCGCAACTATTGCATGTGAGTTTGTATACGCCTGTGTGGTCGTATTTATTTTTGTGCGAGATCGTGCGTATTTGCTTGTTTTCCGCACAGAACCAATACGCGGTAAGTGTGAAATATCACATTCAGTATTCCCAACGTAACACACATAACAATGTCCCTCTTCTTACCGCTTAAGCGCGATATTCATTTTACTGCTTTAGGTTTTTAACATATTATTTTTAGAGACGTTTAACATAGTAATAATTACAAATTGGAAACTTACCACTGCAATTTCACCTAAATTGAAATGTTAATTATTGTTTTTAAATATTTGCAAAAATTAAGTAAAGTCTACTACTCCAAGAAACTTATTGCATTCCTGATACAAGTAACATTAAGGAAGCCGTGAAAAAATCAACAGGATTCCAGATGCCGATGTTATTACTGCAATATGTTATATAAATAATATTGTTAAAATATTAAAATGAAAAATAAATCATTACATAACCTTACCGTTTGTTTTAAGTTCGCATTTATAGACTGGGGGGAAAAAAAAAGTCAGACGTATATCACGACCTGCTGGAGTATAGTAAACACAGAAAACATTTTACAGCAACAATGTTGAAGAAAGATATTTTGGTGTTCCGAAGTTGGCGTCATTAAACAGAAACCAACATGGAGATTTCATTGCAACTAATTAGAAATTCGTCTTTCAGGTATGTAATAAACGATCTTCGCACAAAATAATGTACGATACACGAGAGGTATGTTTGTTTTCATGTTCTCGGAAATTAAAAAAGCTCAACTACGTTTCCCTTTTTCAATCTTTTCCTCGACCATGAAAACGTCAACATACCGCTCTTGTAACGTATATTACTATTTTGTGTTGTTTTTGTGTTGAGATGTCTTTGTAATGTGTTTTCTTTTCTGTATGCTCTGTTGTATTTCTGTTTTCTGAATGAGGATGCGATCTTGTGTGTGTTTTTGTTTTCGCATGTTAATGTGATGTATTTCTTGTGTTCTTGTGTTTGTGTTGTGTATTGTGTGTTTTTGTGTTTGTTGACACAGACACAATAAAACACACCCGGATCAAATTCTCAACACACATATCAATTTCAGAACACACACACTATTTGACACCACATTTCAACACTTTTCAACAATCGAACGCACCCACACAGCAGGCAGAGAAGTTCGAGATGACGCCGAGATCTAGTAGGCTCTGAGGATGGTGTGAAGAAGCACCGAAACAGCTGTAAGCCGCACATGCTTACACAATCAACACGAGTAAGATCGCCATTTAATCAATTATTTATATTCAAGTGTTAAAAGTAGTGTACGAAAGATTCAACATGGATCAATATTTTTATTGTTTATTATTTATAATAATAATAATTTATTTCCTTCTGATTATACAGAATCACGTACATTTTTAATGAAACTCGAAGGAGCAAAAACTCGTGCTCTGTATAGTTCAATTACAATATTCAGTACTAAATAGAATAGCAACATATGGTATAATTAAAAAGCGAACATGATACAAATAGAACAAATACATTACATACAAAATGGAGCAGGTATACCGCAAGAATAATAATGAAAGTACGATATATAATACAGGGTGATCCGTTTGGGTATGGATAAAATAAAAACACCGTAAAACATTTACTACTCAACTTTATTTGTTGAAACTTTGTGCATACAACACTGAAAGATGGGAGATTCCTCAGAGCTCAACATGATCCCCATTGCGCACCCTGCACAACTCATAGCGGTGATGCAATTCAGCCCATGTCCGTTGTAACATAAGAGGGGTGATTTGTTGAAAAGCTTGAGTAATTTTTACTCTCAGATCATCAATTTTCCTGGGTTTCTGTGAATAGACAATGTCTTTAACAAAACCCTACACGAAGAAGTCAGGAGGGGTTAGATCTGGGTAGTTTGGGGACCAAACCAAAAGAGATAGCTGCTTCTCGTACTGGGTTTCGCCTGCGATCTCTTGCATGTTTTTTTTTTTTTTTTTTTTTTTAACACAGAACTTGTTTCTACAAATGATCGATACCACAACATTATGGAATCTTGTTTAGGTACATTACGCACACCATACTCAAGTCGAAATTCCCTTTGAACTCTTTTAACACTCTCAGATTTAGCATACCAAAGAACATATTGTGCCCGCTGTTGATTTGTACAGGGACATCATTTTATTTTTACTTCAATTTTTATTGTACCTGAGTTTTTGAATGTACTTCACTCCCACCCCTTCTACTAAGGAAGTTCCAACTCCACACAGAACCAAGACCGCAGATAGTAAGCAGTACTGAGTTACTGAGTATAGTACGTTCCAGAAATATGTTCGCGTTTTCCAGTGACGAAAGAGCTTTCAATATTGAATCATATTTTCGCACAGGTCCGTTTGCCTACGTCGCATCCCGATTTCCCCCACCTGCTTCTACTCGCCCCTCTGTAATAGCTGGGCTGTCTTAGCTCTTTTCTGAAAACATTAATTTCTCTTAGGAATTGGAAGTTTACGTAATATTATACAGCTGTTTAATTTAACTTAAATAAAAGGGTCTCGTTAAGTAATTAACTGTCACGTGATTTCCTCCCTTTCTACAATCCTGCAGCATAACCACTTGGACGGACAATAGATAGCATGTGTGAGTAATTTTATATTTTCGGGTCGGGCAGAAGTGAAGATTGAATTTACAGTACGTAGAGTAGGTACAGAATTATTTCAACATGAGTTACTAGTACGAAGGACGAAACTGGCAATTGGAATTAGATGCAATAGTCTATAGTGCGATAATATGCACAAAAGAACTGAAGCCTGTATCGAAATGAACGGCCACCATTTTCAAAATTGTGTTTAAATATTCATATTATGATTTTTTTCAATTTAACTTCTTTCTCTATATTGTACGCTAATGTGCTGTAGACAGTATAATATACACTGCATAATGAATACGTTCGCATGGATAACTCACCTCGTGAGTAAAAACACTTATTCTTAATACAGTACTGTACTTTGATTAAAGAAAAACCTAATGAAAATTATCAAACTCAAAATCGCGATATTTCCTAGTTTACATAAATGGATGAACTACTTTTCTTCCTTCCTATACCTAGTAGAGTGATTTGTGTTTTACGCCAGTATCATCGAACTCCAGTCTTGGAGGGGGGAGCAAGCGGTGTTTCCGATTCTCTAAAGGTATAGACAGGTTAATATTAAAAATGTTAGTTAAAATAAAATGATGTCCCTGTAGTAGCCATTTTAATCATCTACGATTTTCATTTGTCCTTTCAGATTATGCATTGTTGATTTTCATATATGGAAACTCCCATCTTTTAATCTTATTATAACCAGGAAGAAATTTTTTCTTACTATCATAATAGCTTTATAGTAATAAATTAACATTATCCATACCCAAACGGATCAGACTGTATGTAAAATACAGTAGGTATATAAAAGTGAGCAAAATACAATACAAATGCAAGATAGACAAGCACAAATAACAGTAGATAAATAATAATTGAATATAATATAATAGTAATATGCGTTATAAGAGCGGTATGTTGAAGTTTTCATGTTCGAGGATAAGTTTGAAAAAGCGAAACGTAGTTGAGCTTTTCAAATTTCCGAGAATTGAAAGAAAACATACCGCTCATGTATCGTACATTATTTTGTGCGAAGATCGTTTATTACATACCTGAAAGAGGAATTTCTAATTATTTGGAATGAAATCTCCATCTTGGTTTCTGTTCAATGACGGAAAATTTGCAAAACAAAAATATCTATCTTCAACATTGTTGCTTTAAAATGTTTTCTGTGTTTACTATACTCCAGCAGGCCGTGATATACGTCTGTCTTTCCCCCCCCCCCAGTCAATGATGAGTCTGGAATCTTGTTGATTTTTTCACGGCTTCCTTAATGTTACTTGCATCACGAATGCAGTAACTTTAGTGGAGTTGTAGAGTTTACTTAATTTTTGCAAATAATTAAAAACAATAATTAACAGTGCAATTTAGGTGAAATTGCAGTGGTAAGTTTCCAATTTATAATTATTACTATGTTAAACGTCTCTAAAAATAATATGTTAAAAGCCTAAAGCAGTAAAATCAATATGTCACTTAAGCGGTAAGAAGAGGGAAATTGTTATGTGTGTTAGGTTGGGAATACTGAATGTGGAATTTTAGACTTTCCGCGGATTGGTTTTGTGGGGAAACCACGCAAATACGCACGACCTCGCACAAAAATGTATGCTACTTATATAGGCTTAACGCAATTATGATATGATTGAATAATTTTACGTTTTAATTTTATTTTTAAAATATAATAATTTCAAATCCAGATTTAACTTAATAAAGTTATATAATTTTAGGCCATAATTTGAGCTATGTCTACACCTATTTCTGTATAGCATTTTGGTTCAATGATAAGACATGAAACCCTATATCTTCTTGTATTATAGCCATAATCGTCCGATATAAAATATTTCGATATTTATGGAAATAATTTAGCAAGGTATATAATATGTGTAATGTTTGCTTTATTATTTATTCGATCTTATTATTCTTCTTCTTCCATTAATTTTGTTCTTCCTTTACTCATGACTTTTATTCTACTTTTTTCAGTTAATATCCTGTTATTTATAATTATTTGGTTTTGTTAAGTTTATTTATACACGCTGTAACATGTAGGTCATGTCGCGTGTGTATAATCTTTGGGCATATCAGTAGGCCGTGGAATATTGTTGTAATTTTGTTTCTACTGGCATAATTCTGTTACATATGGCTTGTATGCATTTAACCGATTCCAATGTTTAATGTTTGATAATTAAGACAGCGATGAAACATAGTATGTAAATTTCCAATTCGGCATTTGTCTTTGTAACTGAGGGATACTCTAAGAAAAAAACCTCAGATTGGCCGGTCGCCCTATAGTTATATTTCTGCACTTCAAGTTACGAAGAATTTCAATTTATTTTTTTTTATTTTCATTTATCCACTTTTTGAAGATGTGAACATAAACAGGATAAACAGTGTTCACTATACAACAATATTCATTGCAGGATTTAAGACAAAAATTACAAATACATTATTTATAAATTTATAAGTTGTTATTGATGTATAAACATATCAATAGATAATTCATTAAATGTAGGTACAACAATGTATAAATCGAATGAACAAGAAATGGAGGCAAAAACAAAAAAGTCCAATGATATACATACGTATTAGAATATCTATCTATCTATCTATCTATCTATCTATCTATCTATCTATCTATCTATCTATCTATCTATCTATCTATCTATCTATCTATCTATCTATCTATCTATCTATCTATCTATCTATCTATCTATCTATCTATCTATCAGTCCACACCTGCGAAACCAGGTGGCCCGGGTTCGAATCCCGGTCGGGGCAAGTTACCTGGTTGAGGATTTTTCCGGGGTTTTCCCTCAACCCAATACGAGCAAATGCTGGGTAACTTTCGGTGCTGGACCCCGGACTCATTTCACAGGCATTATCACCTTCATATCATTCAGACGTTAAATAACCTAGATGTTGATACAGCGTCGTAAAATAACCCAATAAAATAAAATAAAAATCTATCTATCTATCTATCTATCTATCTATCTATCTATCTATCTATCTATCTATCTATCTATCTATCTATCTATCTATCTATCTATCTATCTATATATATATATATATATATATATATATATATATATATATATATATATATATATATAATTTGAACTGGTAATGGAAATTACGGGAAAACGGCTGAACGGATTTTAATAAATGGCCCCTCATTTTGAAGCTTGGAACCCAAAGTTTTTCGGAAAAATAGTAGTTTTCAGTGAAATGTCAATTTTCCTACATAATTTTCCTATTTTCCAAAATCCATCTGTCGTCAGTTTTGAGAACTAGCTCATTGCATTCAGGATAAGCGAAGCGAGCATCAAGTCGGCCGTGTTGCATTTCAGAATAAAACAAAACACACACTACTTACTTACTTACTTACTTACTTACTTCCTTACTTACTGGCTTTTAAGGAACCCGGAGGTTCATTGCCGCCCTCACATAAGCCCGCCATTGGTCCCTATCCTGAGCACACTACAGTAAACAATATTACACGAAGGCCATGATCTGCAAGAATGCTGACATATTTAGAGCTCAAATTAAATTTGTTATTAAAAACTTAACTTACTGAAAATAATTTACAGGTTCGATTCTGTGGTGTGTAATTTTCTGGGTACAGCTGTGTATTGGATATTAAAAACTACAAAACTTGAGGTGGTTTGATGGCATTATTACTATAAGAAATTAAATATTATTGTAGTTAATGCCGTGATGTGACTGTTTTTCATTAATTATACATATTAATGCTATATTGATGATATGAAAGTGAAACGTTTTGGGGTTATATAAGTAGATGTAGAGAATAACTTAAATTAGATTTTGATTTTTATATTTTACTGAGTGGTGGCTATATAGTATATATAGTATATGTTACTGAAAGCTATAAAACTTACGTAAGATAATAATATTATTAAAAATCAAATATTTTTATAGTTATTAATGAAGTGGGGTTGGGTCTTTTTCATATATTTAATGGCGGTGTGATGTAGATATTTATATGCGTGTTTCTCTTCAGTATTGGCTCGAGAGAGAGTATCTTTCATTATTATGGAAGCAAATAACTTTCAGAATGTCTGGTATTCTTCATTGAAAATAAATCTGAAAAATGTTTATTTGAACGTCTAATGAACTTAGTTTGCAGCATTTGCTGCACAAGTCACTAGTAAAACTTATAAATATAGAGATATAAAGAATAGAAGTTGAAACATCAAAGCCAAAATCTATTGAATACAAATATCAATAAAATAGTTAATTTTAATACAATAATAATCTTAATGTAATACAATACAGCACAATACAATTTAATATAAACTATATTATTTTAAAAAATGTATCAGAGAAGTTCTCGATCAATACTCAGTGACTCTATACTCGCTGAAAGATTATGGAAAAAAAAAAAAAAATTCACAGTGGAATTTATGAATGAAGTTTTTGTATATCAAAAGCGCTGTGCTTTCATCTGGAATCTTCAAAATCCTCAATACCTGGCAAATTTTCAGTAAAAAAGAGAAAGAATTAGGTATCTTGTAATTTAAAATTCTATTGTGATGCAGAAGTATTGAATATACATATAGTGAGTAAGAATTTGCTTATATTAAATTAGTAGAATTAGTGTTTTCCAATGCTAAAATGGCCACCGGTGGCTACTCTTTTATTAACAATTCCATATACCTATAAAATTCAATTAGTCTTAAATTAAGTGGATACTTGGTACCAGACTGACGTAAAACACGATATCTACAGTTCTGTGAATAGCAGTCCCGTGATACAATACGAAGCAGTGCTGTTTTTCGTATTGATTTTACAGAATTAAAGTTGTTGCATGAGTTACTCTATGCACGAAATGGGGTCAGTGCCAGCCTTCGGAATTTTCTTCTTCCTAACAATACGTTACCTTTTGTTTTCTTAGACGGAAGTTCCTGTGTATAAGAAAGTGGTTTTGTACTGTTGTAAATTTGATAATTATAAACAAGGAAGGCCTAACAGTGTCAAGTGACTTATAGTTTTGTGTCACGATATCTTGCACTACGTACTGCGCAACCCAGTGGTGGAATACGGAGCTAGCCGATTGTCTTTCGTTTCGATTATGGATGTTACATAAATCCAGGGGATGTTGGAATGAGACGGGAGTACAGCACGCTTGAAAAATACAAGGAAAAGGCTGGAAGTAGGAAATTATTAGGGCGTTTGGGGAGGCCTTGATTACTGCTGCGTATGTACTCGTAAAAGTTGTACCGTATTTTTATGGAGCGGCACACAAAAATGACGTTGATAAATTGTTCGTGGAAGTACGGACAAATTATACCAGTTAAATAAAAATAAGCATAAATTTTTGAAGACCGTTATTATTGTTGTTGTTATTATTATTATTATTATTATTATTATTATTATTATTATTATTATTCTTTCACCAGTCTGCAGATGCATTAAAAATGCCAACATGCATGGCAGCGAATTCGATCCCTTCAATGTATAGACTTCGTTTGCTCTTGGCAACGACTTATCATTTATGTATTCTTTTAGGCATTATACTCAATCATCATTGTCTCATAGTATTCTTAGTTATCCATTCATCTTCATTATTGTAAATAATTGTAATTATATTTATGTGTAATAATTATTTTTGTTTTGTGTTTTTGTTATATTTGTGCTGAACTGTAATTGGCCACTGGCTGTTGTACAGCACATTAAATAAATAAATAGAATAAAAATAAATAAATAAAATTATTATTATTAGGCTATTATTGGAGATTTATCCTTCGAAGAGGTGGAAAAATTCAAATATCTTGGAGCAACAGTAACAAATATAAATGACACTCGGGAGGAAATTAAACGCAGAATAAATATGGGAAATGCCTGTTATTATTCGGTTGAGAAGCTTTTGTCATCTAGTCCGCTGTCAAAAAATCTGAAAGTTAGAATTTATAAAACAGTTATATTCCCGGTTGTTATGTATGGTTGTGAAACTTGGACTCTCACTTTGAGAGAGGAACAAAGATTAAGGGTGTTTGAGAATAAGGTTCATAGGAAAATATTTGGGGCTAAGAGGGATGAAGTTAGAGGAGAATGGAGAAAGTTACACAACGCAGAGCTGCACGCATTGTATTCTTCACCTCACATAATTAGGAACATTAAATCCAGACGCTTGAGATGGGCAGGGCATGTAGCACGTATGGGCGAATCCAGAAATGCATATAGAGTGTTAGTTGGGAGGCCGGCGGGAAAAAGACCTTTAGGGAGGCCGAGACGTAGATGGGAAGATAATATTAAAATGGATTTGAGGGAGGTGGGATATGATGGTAGAGACTGGATTAATCTTGCTCAGGATAGGGATCAATGGCGGGCTTATATGAGGGCGGCAATGAACCTCCAGGTTCCTTAAAAGCCAGTAAGTAAGTATTATTATTATTATTATTATTATTATTATTATTATTATTTCGTTGTAAACTTACACGTTATAGCTATGTGGTTGTATGTTTGCAGGAGTTCAATTGTAGTTGATGTTTTTTTTTTTTTATTTCGATGTTAGTTTGTTCTGTGTTTTTTTTTATTTATTTATTTTCTCGGAATGCTAATTCAGAAAACTATCGAGAACCTGGTGTTTAGATTTCAAACGGTCTCGCTGTCAAAGATAAAGGTGGTATGATCTTAAAATTTTACGGCGTTCGGTATAGGTAAGAGTTTGTAGGGTATTTTCGTCTTGTTGTCCCGGTATATAGCCTATAGATACACTCAACGTTTCGGGGATAGGCATCGCTTCCATTGTCTTTGATGGCAGAGAAAGGAAGTAATCTATTGGACTCGTTACTAGTGTTGGAAGATAGCTCTTGGGTAACAGATCTAACATATGTACTCATGCTTGTATCTTTCAGGAACTTTGACATAAAATTTGTATAGAGGACTAGTGGAATTAATGGGAAGGAAATATACTTTTTAACTGTCTTTGTTAGAAATTTTGATTACATGCGCCGGCATTTTTTTACATAATTACGCCTTTATTTGAGGTACAATTGAAGAGTAAATGTTACATTTCAGCGTAAAACGAAGTTCAGGAAGTCTCCGCTAAATGCTGCACATGCCAAAGCATAGATGTGCTGCCATCTGTCGAGTATTTCGTAATCTACTTGTAATTGAATAAATATAAAGGGCTACCTGATAAGCTACTGCAAAGAACATCAAGATCATGCAATGTGCAGAGAAATATAAAAAGATATTTTATATAGAAATGTTTATATATTGAGAGCATGTTATTTTCTTTATTTTAGTAAAAGAAAAATGTCAGTTATATTCTTAATAAATAACAATCAAATACAATATAAATAATTTTAACAATAAAAAACGTGATGCGAAATAAAATACAAAACAACATTTTTCTTCATATTGTTCCAAGTTTATCTTGGAAAATATTTTAAATGATCCATTTTAGTATCTATGTGATTTTAATGACCATGTTTCGACTTTATATGTTAGTTTCCTATTTACCATATTACTGCTAATCAACCACTTCATTTTATGCAGAGTATTATACTCTATTTATTAATCTGAACGTAGATTGTCTTTCTTATTTCCATAATGCTTCTTTAATGTCTATGCCAGAACAGTCAATTTTTTTCACTATCGATATCAATAATCATAAAAGCATTATACGGTTGGTAGTACTTTCGTTTTATCTAAATTGTTGATACCTAAATATTCTTGTCACATAATTTATTTTTAACCCCTATTTCTTATAATCTATTAATTTCCTTTGCATGATATCAGTATCCAACACCAATATAAAATATTTATGACATAAAAGTTTGGAGGCATTTGTTATCGATTGTTACTTCGCAGAAATACTACCAATAACAACCATCTATAAAAAGTTTCACGATGACTAGTTACAGAACTTTGGAATAATGAACTGTCGATTTGTGGGATGGATGGAGTACTAGTAGGTGTGGAATAGATTTAACTTAGCCCTACTTGTTTTCAATTGTCTCTTTTCGGTTGATGTGATGATACTTAGCTGTCATTTTGTGGGTTGTTGCGTCTTTTTCGTAAATTAATTTTTTTTAAATAATTATTTTGTCTCTTCAGATAAGAATTATTCACTCTTAGATGATATAGAGACCTTTTTAAAACCTAAAGACATAACTGTAAATCTTTTGATGTGTTGCTCATATGATGTTTCATACACGAAGATAATTTCTTGGAATAAAATGGCGGCTATATTTGATTTTTTACTAATAGTTTCTTACATAAATAATCTGGCTCAATAGGCTCTTTTCGAGAGGTCCTGGGTTCAAGTCCTGGAATCTTCCAATCTTCTCGTAGTTTTTAGTGGTTTTCTTCCTCATGAATAATTATAATTTTGTCGCTGTCCTTCAGTTGCCTCCCAAACAAAACATCAGCAACGTGAGTAGGTTCCAAGGCTGTATGGAAAGGGATGTTTATCGATCATGTAGCAGAGTAGTGACAGTGTTCAAATATCAACAACGGAAATGAAGTAGTTATTGCCTATAACACCACCTATAATCGATCAGACCCGTGGCTCCATATATGTTAAAATAAAAATACCGATCGTAAGTTTCAGTGATTAGCAGAGTAGTGGCAATGGAAGTACAGGGCAGCATGGATTTCACTACTATGTTCAGTGAAAAGAGGAACAGAACAAACTCTTAGTGGTCAACGATCACGAGTTCGGTTTTCAGAAAACATTATCTGGCGGTGTGGAAAGATATACTTGTGTTAAAAGGGGAAGTAAGTTAAAAATATAAAATTACTTAGTCACACGTTAAAAAGTGTTAAAAAAAAAAAAAAAAAAAAAAAAAAAAAGGTATATACCTTCGACAGACGGCCCGTTTCGAAGTGATGTTACGTCTTCATCTGTGTCAAGATCACCAGTAGTACAACACTTTTTAACGTGTGACTAAGTAATTTTATGTTTTTAACAAACAAAGTGTTAACGTGAACTTTAATCAATGAAAGGAAGTAAGTGTTCCGTGATACTTTTTGATTCAGATATTATAATGAAATGCAACGTCGAACATAACCACGACACTTGTGATATTGTGATTTTAAATAAAATTATGAAGTTATTCGACGCAGTGCGTGCGCCTAGCACAAAACATTTTTAACCTACCTACTATCGTAGACAGTAGTTGACAGTCCGAAGTGTGTATAAAATAAGAAGGGAAATGTTTTCTGGCTTGGTCTAATGTGGGACCAATTGCAGTACACAGATGAAATCAACCTGAAACCAACTCACAGATTTGGGAACCAATTCCAGTACGCCCACTTTTCTTACAAAGATACTGATAGCCAACCACTTCGAAAGACCTGTATCGGTATTTGTACACGTCGGACATATGTATATACTACCCTAGATCATATATACCCAGATTGCTCAGCGTTATAGGCTTTGACGATAACAACTTTTGTCAGGCTTACTATGCTGCCTGTCCACACCTGTGAAGTAACGGTTAGCGCGTCTGGCCGCGAAACCAGGTGGCCCGGGTTCGATTCCCGGTTGGGGCAAGTTACCTGGTTGAGGTTTTTCCGGGGTTTTCCCTCAACCCAATATGAGCAAATGCTGGGTAACTTTCGGTGCTGGACTCCGGACTCATTTCACTGGCATTATCACCATCTCATTCAGACGCTAAATAACCTAAGATTTTGATAAAGCGTCGTAAAATAATCTACTAAAAAACTATGCTGCCATCTAGTTGTTACATAAGGAGTCACATCATAACTCCCATTTGAATTGCATTAGCGACTGTACTGCCATCTCGTGTTCGTTTACGGCGGACGAGTGGCGATCCTGGCGGTTGCTCTCTTCAAAGTGCAACCGATTTTAACATAGAGATGAGCAATCTATATGTGATCTGGGATACTACTCACATATGACCACTACGTGGCAATGTATGACTGGAGGTCCATTAGCTGTAACACCGGGTACAGTTCGAAAGTACTGCAGACTGGTACTAGATATCAACAAAATAAAATAAAATGTATCAACACTGTATTATTTCCAATAGATAGTCGCGGTATAACCGTGCAGTTAGAGGACCATAAATAAAATCTAAAATATAATCATTTGTAAAGGAGATGTTCCGTTTTATGTAAACCATATTTTTTAATAAAATATCATGCATTTAAAAAAAGTGTCCTGACTTAAATTACGTAATTATGCCGGAAGTAATCTATGAAGTCCACATAATGATTGCACAGGAAAAAAAAAAAAAAAACTCGTACGTAAATGTCGCTCTAAATAACGAAATCATGAGGTTTTCTGTACTTTTGAGGTAGGAGGGAAACAATAATCTCCCACTTGTGCACCTATCTGTTGAGTCTCAGTTTATAAAACAGCTGCGATCCTATTAAAACTGTTCAAGAGCAAAATAACCATGAAATCGGATTACATCCGATTGCAATACGTTCTGAGCCGGGCTGAGGCTTTCTCCCTAATCGTTGCCCACGGCTTACCTGTCTCGTGACGAGCCGGGTTCGACGAGACGAGACGAGACGAGACGAGACGAGACCAGATGCTCAATATTTGCAACAGCAGCAACAAACTATTATTGCTTGTCTCTGCAGGAATCCTTTCTATAGCCTATGCGTCTTTCTTACACGTCACCTCATTATTGTTATTATTATTATTATTATTATTATTATTATTATTATTATTATTATTATTATTATAAACCATATTTTCATAGTCATGTTGATTACATTTATAATCGCGCAATCAGAATGTAGGGATTAATACGGTCAATAACTTTTTTTTCCACGCCCGATTGATTCTCATTCTCTTACTATACATTGGTGTAATCGAAACTCGAATATACATCTGTAGCTTGGATCTCGATTACAACAACTGATTCAGCTAAATTATAAAATATACAAAGAAAATTCATATCTTTGTGTTCATTGATATTTCTCTCCATTAATTCCGGTAATAGTTATGAGAGAAAATGCAAATATTTTAATTGTCGAAGCCTCTATGCTGGATGCCATGAGCTCGATTTTCTGTTCTTTTGTAAGGTCCTCAAAGGTGATATATCCTGTGACTCCTTCTTAAACGATATTAGCTTACGTATTCCGTCGAAAAATATGAGAGCTCAAAAACTTTTCTATAATAGAAATTCAAAATTTCTTTCACCAATCTCCAGATGCATTAAAAATGCCAACATGCATGGCTGCGAATTTGATCCTTTCAATGTATAGACTTAGTTTGCTCTTGGCAATGACTTATTATTTATGTATTCTTTTAAAAATTATACTTAATTTTCTCTAGTATTCTCCTAGTATAATATATAATATATTAGAGAAAAATTATTCGTCGTAATGTCCATATTTCTGCCCCATACAGTGCTACACACACAAAGTACTTCACTAGTCTCTTCCTTAGTTCTTTCTCCAGAGGTCCGCAGAAGATGCTCCTTTTTCTATTAAAAGCTTCTTTTGCCATTGCTATTCTTCTTTTTACTTCCTGGAAGCAGCTCATGTTACAGCTTATAGTACACCCCAAATATTTGAAACTATCCACTTGCTCTACTGCCTCATTTATAATTCGCAAGTTTACCTTCTTTGGATTATATTATATTATATTATATTATATTATATTATATTATATTATATTATATTATATTATATTATATTATATCTGCAGTGCTTGGGAAAAGTGACACAAGTCAGTTTCCACAAACCTTTTTTGATAATTTATTGACAACTTACACTGGTTTATGTCGATTTGATTTTTTCTGTATGAATTATTGTAATGGGAGAAATACTTATATATTTCTTTTCAAGCGAGCAGATGTTCCGTAAGTTGTCAATAAATTATCAAAAAAGGTTTGTGGAAACTGACTTGTGTCACTTTTCCCAAGCACTGCAGATATTATATTATATTATATTATATTATATTATATTATATTATATTATATTATATTATATTATATTATATTATATATTATA
Organism: Periplaneta americana; assembly: GCF_040183065.1. Taxonomy (NCBI): domain Eukaryota; kingdom Metazoa; phylum Arthropoda; class Insecta; order Blattodea; family Blattidae; genus Periplaneta; species Periplaneta americana. Next base: position 194,683,673 of record NC_091118.1, on the reverse strand, counting down.
TTATATTATATTATACAGTAGCGTGCAAATTAATCCGAACACGACATATTTTTACATTTTCTGTCATTGTTGGCCTCACAGCTGCTCATACCGCTTTAATTGACATCTGTAGTACGTGTAATTCTATTGTTGAAGGTCTGTCGTTATTATTTTTTTTATAATATGTGACATTTTGCCTGATGTTTTGTACTTATAAGCATTTCAGTTGTGTTGAAGACTTAATACTGCAATCCTGTGTACATTCTGTCGTCTTCACAAATGGATACAACTCCACGAAAACGGTCTAAAATTATAACATTAGCAGAGCATTCTTCTATGACACAGAGGCAAATTGCTGCAGAATGTCACATCGGTTTGGCTACTGTTAATTCGATCATAAAACGATACTGGGAGACTGGATCCATCACACCCCAGAAAAAAGGAAACTGTGGCCGGAAAAGGAAGACTTCACCTGCAGATGATGGTTTAATTGTCAGGAAAAGTAAATTAAATCCTACACTAACTGCTGTCGACTTAACCCGCGAGTTAATGGCTACCACTGGGGCGAATATTCAAGTCACAACAGTGCGGCGTAGGCTTTTGGAAGCTGGACGAAGGGCTCGTAAGCCTATTAAGAAGCAACTACTAACCCCTGTTATGAGCAAAAAACGCTTAATGTGGGCAAAATTACATCAACACTGGACAGTGAATGACTGGAAGAATGCACTTTTTTCCGATGAGTCTCATTTCGAGGTCCACGGCCACCGTGTTTCTTACGTACGGAAAGGATCCGAAAAAGTAACAGCTGCTCTTCTCCAACAAGCACCCAAATACCCCCCTAAAGTAATGTTTTGGGGTTGTTTTACACATGAAGGGCCTGGAGCATTAATACCTATCAAGGGAATGATGAATTCTGACAAATATATCCACTTATTGGAAACCAGAATCGTACCCCAGCTGCAAAAGTCATTTCCGGATGGCAGAGGCGTGTTCCAACAAGACCTGGCACCATGCCATACGTCTCGAAAAACTACAGAATTCTTCAACAAGAAGAATATTCAGGTACTCCCCTGGCCAGGCAACTCACCCGACATCAACCCCATTGAGAACTTGTGGTCAATTTGCAAAAGAAGAATGCAAAAAATGGATTGTTCTACAAAGGAGAAGATGATTTCTGCCCTCATTGGTATATGGTTTCGCGATGAAGAAATGAAGAATATTTGTGGGAAATTAGTGGAATCCATGCCAAATCGTCTCAGAGCTGTTATTAGGAACAAGGGAGGCCACATAGATTACTGAGGTATGTCTTAGATCCTTTTTTTTTTATCCCGTTTGAGTGTTTTTGCATAAGTAATTCCGTTGTTCGGATTAATTTGCACGCTACTGTATTATATCGTATTTGTTCCTGCAATAACTCCTATGTGACATTTGTCGATTTTCGGATTTTTGCTCTATTAAATAACTTAAATAGTGATACAGCAAATAATAAAATCTCCTATATGTAATTATATTTCTTTCTTTCGAAAATGTAAGAATTCACAGTCTCCTATGTACGACTGCCATAGGATGAATAAATGTGCTTTTTTCTTCCTACTAAAAAATTTTATATTTTGCACATAGGACATTATATTATATTATATTATATTATATTATATTATATTATATTATATTATATTATATTATGTTATATTATATTATATTATATTATATTATATTATATTATATTATATTATAGGTATTATAATTAGCAGTGTTCTATTATCACCCCGTTGACGTGTCTGTGATTGTGACTGAATGGATTCTATTAAAGGCGAATGCCCGCAGTTTGTGTGGTCGATGAATCCTGTTTGAATGGCGTTGCTTAGCAATGGTTTGACAGATGAATGTCTTGCAAAGAATGACGCAGGTGAACGCAATAAACAACTTTTCTTGTAGCTCAAGAATCCGTCAGACTTGAACATTAGTCTTTCTTTTATTTCCCTCCCCTTTCGGTACGATAACTCCATCTCTTCCTTTTCAATAAAAGCGGAATAGCGCGTTATTTATTTCCAATAGGAATGTGAAAGTTGAAAACATCTCGTTTATAACGCCATTCAACCAACTCGGAAGATTTATGTCGGTTTATAGTGACGGAATCAGTTGATTTAGAAGCTCCGCTGTAATTCCCGCTATTGCTGGAGATCGGCATGCACGCACAAAGGGGAACAAAGGAGGATTTTACTATGACCCCACTTATCAAGTATTGCGCAGATAAGGTGCTGACTAGCCAAGCAGCTAACTTGATAACCGCTGGCATAAAGAAGCGCCTGCGAGAGTGGGCGAGATAACCTTTCTATAGGCTGCCCACCGGTTCGAATAGGCTTTTGTTAAAGCAAGTCTATTCTAACAGTTACAATAATGCGTTGTTATATCTAAAACAAATTTGTTCTATCGCCTATGACAATGAGATGTATCTAAAGCAACCTTATCTTAATACTTCTTATTATTTTCTGCCATATCTAAATATTGATTGATTGTTATAACAGGTAGAAACAGTTTACAATTATTTCCATAGATATATTGCAATAATTGCAATTATTGCAACAACAATGTGTTGTATCTAAGATAGATCTGCTGTAGTGTTAGAATAGGCCTCATGTTATCAGTAGTAATGTCACGAGAGGTTTGAGATTTATCTGGGAAATCTCAGACCTCGAGTGGCATTTATTAGGGCTATTTCGTGAATAAAATAAAAATGTGAATAATATATCCCTAAAATTCGCTCACAAAATGTTAATAATTGTATATTTACGAATACTTAACCTATTCAGACATTGTGAAGTTGAAATAGATGAATTTCGATTACTGCAATAAAGAAATTATTGGATGTTATTCAGTAATGCCAATTGTGAAAAGTGAAATACAGGTTTAACAATGTTAATTACATGTACTGCGCTCTTCTCTTATTATAACAAATTCAAATTCAAATTTATTCACAATTTACATTTTAAATGAATATACAGACGTGGACAAATTATTAGACTAAAACGTTTTCTTGGAAACATAATATAATTCGTCATATCAACTATCGGTATAATTTACAGAGTCTCCATTGCTGTAAATGTGATTGTTTACTTCTTCTGGTATATTTTTCTAATGGTTAAGTATATTTTTTTCTGGCTATGTTGGTACTACTGGTGTTTTAATTATACACTGCAGAAGATATTCTCCTATGGCCTGCAAGAAGACCGGACATGAACGAAATTGAAAATCTGTGATCTATACTGAAGAAGAAAGTGAACAAAAAGAGGCTTACAACAAAACATGGACTCATTTAAGCACTGTCTGATATCTGTCTAAATGATGCTGATATTCAAAGAAAGTGTCAAACTTTGGTTTCCAGCATCCCTGACAAAATCAACGTGTTAATAAACAATAAGGGAATGTTCACAAAATATTAGTAACCTCAAGACTCAATTTTCTGTTCATTATATATGTGCAAAATACATTTTTGTTCATTATTTCTCCCGATAAATGCAGCTTCGTTGCACATATAATTAATGTAGTCTAATAATTTGTCCACGTCTGTATATGAATATATACCTGAAATGAGCATATGCTCGTGCTCGGGTACAGTCCAGTAGTCTACATAAATTTTACAGAGATTAATGATAATGTTGATGTTAGAAATAATAGTAACAATGATGATGATGATGATGATGATGATAATAATAATAATAATAATAATAATAATAATAATAATAATAATAATAATAATAGAATATCCGTGACGGAGATGATACAAAGATAGTAATACAAATTAATTCGTTAATAATAATAATAATAATAATAATAATAATAATAATAATAATAATAATA